>NW_007732677.1:113718-115705 GCF_000696425.1 Galeopterus variegatus
TGCACCGCACTCAACCAGTGAGCGGGAACCGGTCTCCACATGGGATCCGAACCCTTGGTGGTAGCGCCGCCGCGCTACCAGGCGGCGCACTCCCCAGTGCACCACTGGGCCGGCCGGTAACTGGTCATCTTTAAAAACAAAAAACAAAAAAACAAACAAAAAATAAATAAATGAAAAATTATTATTATTTTTAACAGCTTTATGGAGGTATAGTTGACATACAATAAACTGCACATACTGAAAATGTGCACTTGGATGAGAGACGTGTTTGTATCCACATATGAAGCCATCACCACATTCAAGTAAATGAACATGTTCGCTGCCAACAAAACGGTCCTGCCACCCCTTGGCCACCCCTCCCTCCACCCCACCCCATCCCCAGGCAGCAACTGATCTGCTTCCAGGCACTGTAGATTAATTTGCATTTTCTAGAGTTTTATCTAAATGAAATCATAGAGAACTTACACTTTTGTGTGTGTGGTCTGGGTTCTTTCACTCAGCGCAATTGTTTTGAGATTTATCCATGTCATTGTGGGTATCAGTAGTTTATCCTTTTTATTATGGAGCACTGTGCAATTGCACGGGCAGGTCATAATTTGTTTATCCATTCACCCGTTGATAGACATTTGGGATGTTTCCAGATTTTGGCTATTACAAACAAAGCTTCTGTGAACATTCGTGTATAAGTTGTATGGACATATGCTTTCATGACTCGTAGGTAAATACCTAGGAGTGGAATGTCTGGGTCATGGAGTATGTATATTTAACTTTCGAAGGAACTATCCAACTGTTTTCCAAAGTGGCTGTACCATTTTACATTTCTGCCAGCAGGGTGTGAGGGTTCCAGTTCCTCCATGTACTGGATAACAGTCTTTTAATTTTAGCTGTTTTAACAAATACAAGGGTACTTCAAAAAGTTCATGGAAAAATGGATTTAAAAGATAATATGAGTCTTTCCGTGGGCGTTTTGAAGACCCCTCCTTGGTAGTGATATCTCATTGTGGTTTTACTTGCATTTCTCTAGTGATGAATCATCCAGAGCCTCTTTTCATGTGCTTATTAGTCATCTGTATATTTTTGTTGGTGAGATGTCTCTTCAAATCTTTTGCCCATTCAAAAAATTGGGTTGTTTGTGTTCTCAGTATTGAGTTTTAAGAGTTCTTCATATATTCTGATTACAGTGCTTTATTAGATACACAATTTACAAATATTTTCTCCCAGTCTTTGGTTTGTCTTTTCACTCTCTTAATGGTGTCTTTTGAAGAACAAAAGTTTTAAATTTTGATTAAGTCCAACTTATCAATTTTTTAATGGGTTGTACCTTTAATGTGGTATCTAGGAAATATTTGCCTAAGGTCCCAAATCTTTTCTCTTAAATTTTCTAGAATTTTTATAGTTTTAAAATTTACATTTAGGTCTGTGATCTATTTTGAGTTAAGTTTTTCTGTGTGTGATGTGAGATAAGGATTATATTTCATTTTTTTGTACATGGCTGTTCAAATGGTCGAGCACTATTTATTGAAATGACTATTCTTTCCCAGGTGACTTGTCTCTTCTGCCTTTGTTGAAAATCAGTTGACCATATGTGTAGGTCTATTCTTGGGCTGTCTATTTTTCTTTCTTTTTTTTTTTTTTGTCTTTTTCCGTGTCCGGCAATGGATCGCAACCCTCAGTGTCGCCCCCGTACCGGACGGGGACCGGCAACGGGATCGCAGCCCTCAGTGTTGCTTCTGCGCCTCGCTCAGCCAGTGAGCGGGAACCAGTCTGTATGTGGGATCCGAACCCTCGGCGGGAGCGCCGCCGCACTTCCCAAGCGGCACACTACAGCAGTGCGCCACCGGGCCAGCCCGGGCTGTCTATTTTTCCATTGATCTATATGTCTATCTTTATGCCAATATTACACTGTTCTTGATTATTGTAGCCTTGTAAATCTTTTTTTTTTTTAAAGATGACCGGTAAGGGGATCTTAACCCTTGACTTGGTGTTG
>NW_007732677.1:116124-120328 GCF_000696425.1 Galeopterus variegatus
GGGATCCGAACCCTCGGCGGGAGCGCCGCCGCACTTCCCAAGCGGTGCACTACAGCAGTGCGCCACCGGGCCAGCCCAGGCTGTCTATTTTTCCATTGATCTATATGTCTATCTTTATGCCAATATTACACTGTTCTTGATTATTGTAGCCTTGTAAATCTTTTTTTTTTTAAAGATGACCGGTAAGGGGATCTTAACCCTTGACTTGGTGTTGTCAGCACCACGCTCACCCAGTGAACAAACCGGCCATCCCTATATGGGATCCGAACCCGGGGCCTTGGTGTTATCAGCACTGCACTCTCCCGAGTGAGCCACGGGCCGGCCCAAGCCTTGTAAATCTTAAGGTTAGGTAGAATAAGTCCTCCAGCTTTGTTCTTTTTCAAAATTGTTTTGACTATTATTGCATTTCCATATAAATTTCAGAATCAGCTTATCAATTTCTACAAAAAAAGTTGCTGGGGTGTTTATTGAGATTCGATTAAATCTACAGAACAAGGGCCAGCTCCGTGGCACACTTGGGAGAGTGCAGCACTGGGAGCGCAGTGACGCTCCCGCCACGGGTTCGGATCCTATATAGGGATGGCCAGTGTGCTCACTGGCTGAGTGCGGTGGGGCAACACCAAGCCAAGGGTTGCGATCCCCTTACCGGTCACAAAAAAGACAAAAAAAAAAATATCTACAGAACAATTTGAGGAGAATCGATATCTTAACAATATTGGGTCTTTTGATCCATGAACATGGTATATCTCTGCATTTATTTATGTCTTCCTTGATTTCTCTCAGCAATATTTTATAGTTTCATTTACAGGTCTTCACATTTTTTGTTAAATTTATCCCTAAGTATATTATATTTTTATGCTATTTTAAGTGATAGGTTTTTTGGGTTTTGTTTTTACTTTTTAGTTTGAAATAATTTTAGATTTACAAAAAGAGTTGTAATGACAACACAAAAAGTTCCCATATATTCTTTACCCAGCTTCCTCTAATGTTAACATCTTACATAACTATAGCATAATTATTAAAACCAAGCAACTAGCACTGGTAAAATACCTTTAGTTAAGCTACAAACTTTATTCAGATTTCCCCAGTCTTTCCATTAATGTCTTTTTTTCGTTCCAGGATCCAAGCCAGAATCCCACATTGCATTTAGCTGTGATATCTCCTCCAATATGTTGACAGTTCCTGAGTAGTCTTTCCATGTATTTCATGACCTTGACATTTTTGAAGAGTACTGGTCAGGCATTTTGCAGCATTTCCCTTAATTTTTTTTTTTTTCCCCTGATGTTTTCTCATTAGACTGAAAATACGGATTTTTGGGAAGAACATCACAGAAGTAATGTGTCCTTCTCAGTGCATCATATTAGGGGGTGCATGATATTGGCACATCTTTTTAATTGTGACATCAGCCTTGACCACATAGTGAAGGCAGCGTCTGTCAGGTTTCTCTCTATAAAGATACTATTTTCATATTGTATCTGTTAGAGTTGAGTCACTAAGTCCAGTTCACACTCAGGGAGAGAGAAATCAAGCTCTCCCTCCAGCACTGCAGGGTTATGCTAGTCTTTCTCCGTTGTTTGTTTATAGCTTATTCCTCCAACAGTGAGAAACCTGGCTCTCCTTATCTTTAGTATATTTACCTATTTGTTCAAATTTAGTATGCATGTAAAATGGTCTCAGAATTGCTAATCCTTATCCTTGTCAGAAACAAATTTACCAACTAGCATACAGTGTTTGTGTACAATTCTTTTTGTCTTTAGCCTTACAGGATCTAGTAAAAACACCACTATACAAAGTTATTTAGGTCATCTACTTTCTTCTCCACCTTCTTTGTGTCATTATGTCATACATTTATAATATAAACTTATCCCTAAATATTTCATATTTTGTGATGCTATTTTAAATTTTTTTTTTTTTTTAAAGATGACCGGTAAGGGGATCTTAACCCTTGACTTGGTGCTGTCAGCACCACGCTCAGCCAGTGAGCGAACCGGCCATCCCTATATGGGATCCGAACCCGGGGCCTTGGTGTTATCAGCACTGCACTCTCCCGAGTGAGCCACGGGCCGGCCCTATTTTAAATATTTTTTAAAAATTTAATTGCTGGTTGGTTGTTTCTAGTACACAGTAGCCCCCTTTACCCATTGGGGATATGTTCAAAGACCCCAGTGGACACTTGAAACTGTGGATAGTACTGAACCCTGTATATGCTATGTTTTTTCCTATATGGTAATGCATGTATATACTGGACAAAGGGATGATTCACATCTCGGGCAGGATGGAGTGGGAAGGTGCAAGATTTTACCATGCTACTTACTCAGAGCAGCGTGCAATTTAAAACTTATGAATTGTTTATTTCTGGAATTTTCCATTTAACATTTTCAGATTGATGTTGACCATGGGTAACTGAAACCTCAGAAAGTGAAATCACAGATAAGGAAGGGACTACTTTATAGAAATATAATTGGCTTTTGTATATTGACCTTGTATCTTGTAACCTTGCTCAACTCACTGATTACAGTAGATTTTTTAATATATTATTTAGGATTTCCCACACAGATGATTATGTTGTCTGTGAGTAAAGATAGTGTTAATTCTTCCTTTCCAATTTATATGCCTTTTATTTCATTTTCTTGTCTTATTGCACTGGGAAGACTTCCCAGTACAATGTTGAATAGAAGTGAGTTCTAGATGTGTTTTGAAGGTAGAACTGATGGGGTTTCCTAAAGGACTAGAGTTTAGTGACTATTATGCACATCAAGTTCCTACTGGAGGAAGAGTTGGTGCCCACAGAAGGGGCATGGGGTCCCAGAGGGGGTTGCAAGGATGGTTTATGGGGAGCAGAGATGTGGTCGGGGTGTTTTGGGGAGGCCCCCGCTCAGCAGAGGTGAGAGGTGGGTGAACAAGAGACTTTCTCTTTCTTTCAGTTTGCATGGAAACATGAAGGGGCTAAGAGGATTTCATGTGATTTTTTAGGAAGGGTGACAGGCTGAGACCTGTTTGGGGATGAGCCCTCAAATAGATTATTTAGTACTCTTCTCTCCCTCAACCCCAGAGTCCCAGTTTTGGGTCCCCCACCCCAAAGCAGTGGAGCGGACAGGAAAGATACCTAGATTTGGAGTTAGGAGCCCCGGTTTGGAATCATCGTTCTGTACATGTCATCTATGTGACTGGAGGGGAGTCCCAGCCTCAGTTGCCCCATCTGTGGGGACCATGATAGGAAGATAGGGTGATCATGAGAATCCACAACAGCAACCGTAGGACACTTATTGAGCCTTGCCATGTGCCAGGCTCTGTTCTAAGTTCCTTATTTGTATTCATCCAGTTAATCTTCCCAAGTACCCTGTAAGATAGGTTTTGTTATTATCCTCATTCTACTGAGGAGGGAGCTGAGACCCAGCTCTGCTGGGAACTGTTTGTCACGCTTTTGTTTGTGCCGCCTCCTCTGCTAGACATCACCTCCTCCCAGAACTATCCCCTGAGTCCTCCCTACTCCCCGCCCAGCACAGGCAGTCTCAGGCCCCCTGCCCTGGGCTCCCACACATGCATCACCTGTGCTCCCCCCAGCTTAGGAACTATGTCCTGCTCATCTTCACACCCCTGCACCTAGCAAGGGACTCAGCACCCACTGGGGCATCAGTGAATCTCTTTTGCCTGAAATGCACAGGCAGGGCAGCAACCTGGGTTGCCATCTTGTAGTCTCAATGTCGGCTCTGGCCACACCTTCAGGGTCACTAAGGAGACCTCCTCCAATGAGGTGGGCACTCCAGACAGAGCCCTGGCCCGGAGGCATCTGGGAGCCTGTCCTCCCTCTGCACCACTGCCATGGCCCGGGACGCTCCAGGAAGTGCCATGCAGGACACCCGCCCCCACCCACCTCCTCCCATTGAAGGGACCATTGTGTCCGAAGGGTTAACAAGGGCTGTGAGGAAGGGGCCCTCTAGCCATGATGCCCTCTGACCTTTCATAAATCAGAGGGGCTGGGGGGCAAGGGGGCTGCTTGGCAGGACTTGGTGGGGTGGGGGCTTAGAAGCAGCTGCGCGCGACGTTGACATTGTTCCCACCATTCTAAGTGCAACAAATCCCTCTATTGTGTTCCCGGTTTATCTGGTTCCTCTTGTTTATGAGCAGGGCTCCTTTGGCAGCGCTTCCAGCCCTGGGCGGGTGGAAAGAGTGCTGGCACGCACTGCGGGGGAGGGGGCGGGAG
>NW_007732677.1:120992-127383 GCF_000696425.1 Galeopterus variegatus
AAAAAAAAAAAAAAAAAGACGCAAGCTGGGGAGGGAAGGGGAGGGCAGAAAAGAAAGAGCCGAGCAAGGGCCCTGGTGTGGATTGATGTCTGGGCCCGGGCGGATGTGCCGGCAGCTGGGCAGCTGGGCTGGATGGAGCCAGGCCGGGGTGCCTGGGGGTGGCGCAAGGGGACAGCCAGCCCCCTACCCCAGCCTCTGCTGCCTGGCACCAGGTCTCCCACCACCCTCCAGCCCTCCTAAGGCAGCTGTGGGGCCGTGCCAGAGGGGGCTGGTGCCAGGGTGTGGGGTCCACGTCCTGCCGTGCCCTCGTCTGGGTGTGCCACCCAAGGCAGCCTACTTAGCCTCTCTTGGTCTTGGTGTCCAAGGTCTGCAAAATGAGGATGCTGGGCGGAAAAGGCTGTTCTGGCATTTTGGAAGTGGTGACAAGTCCTTCCCAGTTCTGGGTTTGTACTTCTGAGCCTAAGGTGGAGTAGGGGACTTGCACTGGGACAAAGAAGCCCAACTGCCCCCCAGAGTGACAGTGCCCAATGCCAGCTTGGCTCTGGAGACCTCAGCTCCCATCTGGGCCTGGTCCAGATGTGGGCAGAGGGAGTGAGAGGATCCTGAGCAAGGGAGGGTGGAGCCCACCTGGCTCTGCCAAGGGCTGCCGAGTTGCTGCCCATCTCTGGGCTGGGTCTGTCCCTCTTCAGGTAGCGGGCTCTAGGGTCCGTACAGATCTGGCAGTCTGGGCTGTATCTAGGGCTGTGTCCAGGTTGGGGGAAGCACTCAGGGTGCCTGGACAAGTGGGAAAGCCACCAAACTCAACATCTCAGGGCTGGAGGGGCTCTCGGAGGCCAGTTCCTGCCACTTCCTGCAGGCCTCCCTGTGGCACCAGCCAAGAAGTCATCCATCTTGCTGGCCCGCCTCCAGTGCCGCAGAGCTCACTACTCCTCATGTGGCTTGTTCTGTCCTTGACCAGCACAGACTTTCAGGAAGTTCTTTCTGAAATCTGTCTCCCCATAGCTTCTACCTTTTGGTTCCAGTTCTGTTGATTGGAACCAAATGGAAAAAGTTAAGCCTTCCTGGGAATCGGTTTTCCTATCTTTAAAATGGGCAAGATTGTCCCTGCCTCCTGCCACATCACAAAGGCTATCGTGTGGATCCTGTGGAAAGTTCTCCAGGTCCTCCCAGGCTTCAGTTAGGAGTTTGCTGTCCTGAGAAAGGGGTGAGGGCCATCCCTCATATCACTGAGGGTGGAGTTTTCTGAGAGGATTGGCTTAAGCTCAGTACTCAGGCTACAGCCAGGGTGAGGGCTCAGGCTGTGGCTGGGATAAAAGTTCATTTTAGGAGAGAGTAAGGGCTCAGTCTGTGGTCAAAATCAGGGCTTAAACTTGGGCCAGGTTAAGGGTTTAGTCTAGGGTCAGGATCAAGGTTGTCCAGGGTTTGGAGAGGACTCAATTTATAGACAGTGTCATAGATAGGGTAAGAGTTCTTTCTGGATTTAGAGTGATGGTTCAGTCTGGGATCAGGGCTCAGGCTCATTAAGGTAAGTGTTCATATTTGGGTTCAGGGTCAGGATCCAGTCTGTAACCAAGATCAAGGCTCATAGTGTTCATTTTGGGTTTAGGGTCAGGTTACAGGCTTGGGTCAGGGTCAGAGTCAGGGTCAGATCTCAGGCTCAGGCTGGGGTCAAGGCCTTAGGCTATCACCCAGTTTTGATGGACAATCTCTAACTGGTGTCAAGCCTCCATCTTTGGCTGGGCTGTGTCAGGACTCAGTCCGAGGCTGTGTCTTTGACTGTTGGGTGACTCAGGCTGGGGCTGGACTCTGGAATGCGCATTTTTTGCAACTTGCTCCCTACTGGCTCAGTCCACCAAGGTTTTCTAAGGTAGACACCAATCTCCAGAAGTTATCACCAGAGCTGGCAATGCCAGGGTGCATTGGGATAGTGCAGCAGGGAGGATGAGGGTGTCATGTCTCCAGGTGGCCCACTGAGGAGACAAGGGTGTGGTGTATGTGAGGGGAGGAGGCTGGGGGTCAGATTCAGGTGAGGGGGTGGCCTCTGGAGGGCCAGGATGGTGTGGGCAGGTGAGGACCAGGCCACTGGCCTCAGGACTTCCAAAAGATTCTTAGAGTGGTTTGGGGTTGGGAAACTGGAGAAGAATGGGCCAGGGAGGGATGGGGTGGAAAGGGTTGAAACAGGAGAGAAAGAGGGGCCTGGGGGCAGCTGGCGTTCCTCCTATGATCATGTGCAGACATACCCTGAATGATGGCGTGTGAGTGTGAGGGGGGCTGGGAAGATGTCTGTGTGTGTGGATGCATCTGTGTCTGGGGATGAGTGTGATGACTGCATGTGTGTTTGGGGGCATGTGTGCAGCTGTGGATGGGTCAGGAAGGGGGTAAGGTAACACCCTCTGCATCCCCCATCCCTGAGCTGCTGGGGTCACTTCCTCAGCCCCCAGGCTCTGCATCCCCTGGGGGTCCTGGCCATCCCCACATGACTGGCATCTGAGCCCTGGATGACCCATCAGCTGAGAGCCCGTGACCACTGCCTGGTAGCTGGAGACATTCCAGGAGCGGTCCTCCCTGGAGCAATCCCATGGCCTGGGCCAAGGGCCTCAGAGGAGGAGGCTGGGGAGTGAGACTCTCAGGTCACAGATCATGGTCATGACCCCTGTAGACCACGCACCTTTCCTCCTGGATTGCCCAAGCACACCCTGTTCATAAGAAGCTGCCCAGGGAAACAGACCAGCCCAAGGTAAACTGGGAGGGGTCCAGTGTGAGGGCACAGAGCGGGGGCACCAGCTGAGGTCAGGCCACTGTTGGGGAGGAAGCTGGCTTCCCCTCTCACACGGGTGGGGCCCACTGCAGCCCACGTCTTCAGTGGCCTTTTAAGAAATCGGTGGGATCTGAAGGTTTCCTGCCACCTTCCCCTCAACCTCCTCCTGCTGCTACTGTTTTCTTGTTTTGTAGTCTGCTGTTAGGGGCTAAGTAGGTAGAAAATACCCACTTCAATCTCTACCCCCTTGTCTCTGTGTTCTCCTTTTCTTATTCCGCCTCCCGCCCCAAGACTTCTGGGGTTTCTTTCTGGTCTGAGGGTTGGCTGCACATTCATTTGCCTCGGGGTCAGGGTTGTCATGGGGTGTCAGCACCAGAAGAGACCTTAGGGGTCTCCCAGCTCCGTCCCTGTATGCACCGCCAAGAGTGGAGGCTCCTGCCCCTTCACCCGCAGGCACTTGCTGGGCCCTGCTGTGTACTTGGCTGAGCACTCAGGCCACAGAGGAGAGTCCCACGTGGGCCCATCCCCAGGGAGCCCACTGCTGCTGAGGGTGAGACAGCCGGCGGGAGGCGGCTGGGGGAAGGCTTCTTGCAGAGGCTCCCCTCGAACTGAAGCTTATAGATGAGGAGGCTTTGGCCAGGCAGGTGCGTACGTGTTGGGGATGGGGGAGGGGTGGTCCAGAACTTGCTCATCAACAGGAAGCTTGGTCACAGGACTCCTTTCCAAACTCTTCCTCGTGGCTTAATGAGAGGAACTCAGTGGAAAAAGCACAGTTTTGGGGTTAGGCCCAGGCAGGTTGATTCTTGATTCTGACGCTTTCTAGCCCCATAACCTCGGAGAAGCAAATGAACCTCTCGGAGCCTCAGTTTCATCATCTGTAAAAGGGGGCAATAGCATCTGTCTCCTGATGGCAGTGTGACAATGATAGAGTCTCGCTTCTGCCATCTGTCAAATGGGGCCACCCCAATGGTCTAAGCAGATGTCTCTGACTTTTTTAACTGTACACCCTTCTCAGTAAAAATGTGAGCACACAAAGTCCCAGAATGTGTACAAATATTCCTCACTGTTGGAATGTGTTTGACTCCTGAGTTTAGACAGCAAGAATCAGATGCCAGGTTTGATTACTAAAGCCATTATTGGAATATGTTTGGTGCCTGAGTTTGGGATAGTGAAGGATATCTCACGAAATTTCTGAATCTTTTCAGTTCCTAAGTCAGATGATGAGGCATGCCAGTTTGTTTATTTACAAATTACATACCTGTTCTGCCGTACTAAGCATACACAAAGTAGAAGTTTTAAAATAATGAGAGTAAAAATAAAAATGGAAAGAAGTGCTAAGGTTCTCTTTCTGCACTTCTCTGGGTTGATTTGTGCCCCCCTCGGGGGCCGCCCCTCTCTGAAGACTCCTGGGCTGCCATGGGGGGCGGGGGCTGGAGGATGCCTCCAGAGTGCTTGTCCCCAAGGCCAGTAGGGTCTGGCAGGGGACCTAGTCACAGAAGTCACCTGTTCATCGGTAGGCTTCACTGTGTGCCCATCATGCCGACAGCTTGAGCTGGGCCTGGGACATGAGGAGGATGAGGTCTAACATCTGCCTGTAGGAAGCTGGCGGTGTCTGTTCGTCGTCTTCTGTCACCAACAACAGGTTCCACAGCAAGACAAGTGTTTCTGAATCTATAAAAAGGACTTTCTCACAAAACTGACCGGGTCTGGTGTTTTTTTTTTTTTTTTTTTTCCCTAAAAGCTTTGTGTGTGTGTGTGTGTGTGTGTGTGTGTGTGTGGCAAAATATACATAACATAAAATTCGCCATTATGACCATTATTAAGTGTGCAGCTCTGTGGTACATCACACCGTGCAGCCATTGTCGCCACCCATCTCCAGAACTTTTTCATCACCCCAAACTGAAACTCTGCGCCCATTAAACACTAAATCCCCCTCCCCCCTCCCCCGCCCCTGGCAGCCACCACTCTACTCTCTGTCTCTGTGAATGTGACGACTCTAGGAACCTCATATAAGTGGAATCACATGGTATTTGTCCTTTCGTGTCTGGCTTAGTTCATTTGGCATGATGTCTCCAAGGTCTGTCCATGTCGTAGCATGTATCAGAATTTCCTTCCTTTTTATGGCTGAGGAATAAACAGTCCATTGTATGGATATACCATATTTTGTTTATCCAGTCATCGGTCAATGGACATTTGGGCTGTTTCCACCTTTTGGCTGTTGTGATTAGTGCTGCTGTGAACGTGAGTGTACAAATATCTGTTCAGTCCCTGCTTTCAATTCCTCGTGCCTTTATCGAGAGACTTCTTTGACAAGTTTTCCCATGGCTCTGCTCTAGTGATGACAGTTTTGTAAATTGCAGCGCGCCGTGAGGATGTGATAGATGTATGAGGGAGCAGAAGACAACATTATGGGGGTGCAGGAAGGAGGGGGAAGGGACAAATGGGGGAAGACAGGCAGTTGGCGCTGACTCTGAATTCCCCAGGCAGATGAGGTGAGGGAGTGTGGGGGCCACGTGCAGAGCGGGAAGGGGTGCGGGCAGGTGGCGAGTCTGAGGACGTGAAGTGCAGGGTGCCGAGGGGCCTGGCGTGGGAGAGAGGGAAGGGGAGCGGGACCTGACCATGGAGGGTGTGACTGACCCTGACTGGGAGGGAAGAGAAAGCCATGAAGATTCTCGAGTGGGGTGGGAGGGGAGCTCACTCCACCCCAGGGTCTGGTCAACTGCTGGTGCCACCTCCAACGAGGGGAGGCTGGGTGGGGAGCAGGCCTCCACCTCATAGCAGGTTTCTCCCTTCTTGGTGTCTCCTAGCCTCTTGGAGGTCCCTTCCATCTCCTGGTGTCCCTTCTAGTCCCTCCAGACACCCAAGAGGACATTCCCCAGGCAGCTTGGCCTCTTGATATATTTGACATTTCAAGGGTTAGCTCATTTCAACACTTCCCAAGAAGCATTCCCAAATGTGATCCTTCATGGTGACACACATGTGCTCACTCTCACACACATGCATTTATGCACCCGGTGACAATGCTCACAGTCACACCTCACACACACAACACAACGCTCACACAGGTGCACACATACACACTCGTGCACACAACTACAACACACACGTATACACATGCCCGTAATTCACCGACACACATGCACATCCACAAACAGGTGCACACACTCATATGCATGCACACAACTCACACACACGCACTCACACGACCACAAACACACGTGTGCATGCACACACAACCACAACACTCACACATGCACAAGCAAATCACAACCCACATATACACTCACACACTCACATTCACACATACGCACCCGCTCACACCTATGCATGCACACACACGATCACAACACACACACCCCCTCACTCCCTTCTCTCAACTCTCTCATTTCCAGACCTCTCTGTAGGGCTGGGATGAGCATTTACTGAGAAGCTCCCGGCCATTGGCCCACGGGCAGCCTCTTCCCGTGTCTCCTCCCATCGGCTTCTCCTGACGGTCCCGCAGGGTAGATGTCATCAGCCCATTGTACAGACGCACAACTGAGGAGCAGGATGCAGGGTCACAGGGCACTAAATCCGTACCCTCTTTTAGGGACTTTTCACGCCAATTTGGTGTTATTTTCTTTTTTTTTTTTT
>NW_007732678.1:0-518 GCF_000696425.1 Galeopterus variegatus
AACTTTGCCAACCTCAAGTTCCCCAAATATTTTCCTAGAAGTTTTGTAATTCAAATTTCACATCTAAATTTTGGTCCCTTTCAAGTTAAAATTTTTGTATGTTGTGAGATAGGATTAATATTCATCTTTTTGTTTTGTTTTGTTGCATATGGATGCACTGCTGATCCAGGACCATTCATTGTAAAGACTTTTCTTTCCCCATTGAATTGTATTGGTATGTTTGTGTAAATCAGCATACCGTATATGTACAAGGTTACTTCACAAAGTTCATGGAAAAATAGAATTGAAAGATAATACAAATTTTTCTATAAACTTTTTGAAGACCCCTCATATATATGTTGTACTTTCTATGTGTAGCATAGAAAAACTATGTATGTATGTGTATGTAAATATATGTATACTTCTTAACTCCCTTTTCTGTTGATATATATGTCTACTTGTTGCTAATACAAAATTTTCTTGATTCTTGTAGCTTTTTAGTAAGAACTGAAATCAGGTAGGAATGATTCTCCAATGTT
>NW_007732678.1:1022-5839 GCF_000696425.1 Galeopterus variegatus
CAACAATATTGAGTCTTTCAATACAAGAATGTGGTATATTTATTCAGATATTCTTTTATTTGTCTCATTAATATTTGATCTTTTAATGTAAAAGTCTTACTTTTAAGACTTTTAGATGTGTTTTAATATATTTGTTACTAGGTATTATGGATTTTAGCACTGGTATACTTTTTTTTGTGCATTAGCTAAACCATCCTAAATTATCTATTAGTTCTACTAGTTGTTTTGTAGATTGCCTTGAATTTCCTACCTCAAGTCACATCACCTGAAGGGAAATAATAATAATAATAATTTCTGTTTTTATGATCTTAATGCATTTTATTTGTTTTTTCTTGGCTTATTGTGATCACTATGACATCCAGTATAATGTCAAAGATAAGTTAATATGGAGGGGAAAAACTATGATATTAGATTTGTTATTAGAAATACTGCAAACTAGAAGAAAATAGAGTGAAATCTTTAAAATGCAGAAAGAATAAAAAGTCAATCTAAAAGTACTTATCCAGAAAAAATATCTTTAAAAACAAAAACAAAAAGAACTAAAGGTAAAATAGACTTTTTCAGACATACAGAAGCTTAAAGAACTCATCAGCAATTCTTCACTAGAAGAAATGTTAAAGGAAGTCTTTCAAGTAGAAGGAAATGCTGTCAGATGGAAATATGAATTTACACAAAGGAATAAAGAGAACCAGAATTGGTAAGAACATGGGTAAATATAAAGATTCTTTTTTTTATTCTATAAATCTCTTTAAAAGATAATAGACTGTTGAAAGCAAGAAAAATAATGATGCAATTATAGATACATAGCATATAGCAGTATTATACATAATGATAGTACCAAGCTGGGAGGGAAGAAATGGAAGTGTACTGTTTAAGTTTCTTGTACTATACATAAAATAATATAATATCTGTCAAATATAGTTTTATAAATTAAAGACATACACTACAATCCCCAAAGCAACTACAAAAATACCATCAGAGTTATAGGAAGTGAGCCAACCAAAGGAAAAATTAATGGAATTATAAAAAAATTCCTAATTAATATAAAAGAGGAGGGAAAAGAGAATAAAGGAAGAAAGAACAGATGGGACAAGTGGAAAAATAAATAGCAAGATAGTAATTCAAATTTAATTATATCAATAATCAAATTAACTATAAATCACCTAACACACCGATTAGGTAGAGATTGACAGATTGTATGTACATTAAAAAAATAATAACTCACAATTAAATGTTACCCACAAGAAACACACTTTAAGTATAAAGACACAAATAGTTTAAACATAACAGAATGAAAAAAGGATATATCATGCTAACAGTGGAGTAACTTTGAAATTAGTTCTTGCAGTTGCTCTACAAGGCATTTAGCATGAACTCAAAGAGCTGATGTCTCTGCTTATTTTCTTTTTCTTTCTTTCTCTCTCTCTCTCCCCCCTCTTTTTTTCTTTTGCTTCTTCTTGCTGCTTTTGTAATGTGGCATCTAGAGGGTGTCCCTTGTGCCTAAATAGTTTAGCAGTCATCTCAGCATTTATACTACATTTTGGGGTCTGTTCTATTCGTTTTGTTGTGTTTGCTTGGTTCCTCCCTTAATTTTCTAGTTGCTATGCCAGTCCGGATTTCCTGTCTTCTCAAGCCAGTAAGGATTTCACTTTCTGCTGCCTGAGCTATATCGATTGAAGAACCTACACAATCTAAGGTGCAGTAAACTCACACATATTATCAGCAATAATCTGCTTTTCAACAGTAGACTTCCCTGTAGTTTCTGACTGCTTCATTGGCCAGGCTTCTGCACACAAGCACAGTTTAACAATCAACCAAAAAATTGGAAACATTTACACTGATTTTAAATCTCAGCACCTATGTGGTTCTTTTATTCTTAGAATTTACCTTTAAATTCCAGCTTCTCTGCTTATCTGAACTCTGACATCTCCCACCTTGAGCCGATAAGGACATGCTCATTCATTACTCAGACCTGGGGGGTATAAGAGAGCAGAGCCCAATAATCAGTAAAACCATAACAAGCTTTACAAAAGGAATTATTGGCCAAAGCCATGAGACCAGCCTTGAATTCCACCAAAGTCCATTTTTAGTTCAGCAACAGCTCAGTGGAAAACATGAGATTTCAGTTTTGCCAAACCATCAGGGTACAAGACCCAGGCATTGAGGGTAATATCTATAAATTGAGTGTCACGTTTAGCCAGTGGTTTTAATGCAGGAAGCATAATGGAAAATAAAGGTTTTTTCTGAAGGATACCTGGCAATTTTTCTTTTTCTTTCTTTCTTTTTTTTTTTTTTTTTTTTTTAAATAAAAACCCAAGATGGCATTAGGGCCAGGCAAGCTGTAATGCTGGATGTACTATTTCAATTTGACAAGTAAGGTTTCTGAGATGTTTCTCACTATGTTAGTCACTCATTCTGAACTGTCCACCCCAAAATGTGAATGTCAAGCTGGGAAGTCACAGGGCCTCCATAAGTCAGACATCCAACATTGACAGGTGCCAAGTAGCAAACTAATAGCTGCTTTTCAAGACAAGTGTGCTTGATATAACTGTGTCAGGAAGGTGACAAGTTCTAAATTCCAAGGAGAACCTCTGGTTTGAGGCTGCCTCTCTTTGCCAGAGAGGCCAATCAGCAAAATCACGAGTCACAAAGATTATAGTTCAAGGGGATTATAAAGTTTTGGGGCTTCAAAAGTAGAGAGTGTGCTTCAGCTTGCTGTGTAGCTTACAGTTTAGCCTGTTGGTTTGGGACCGATTCAAAGGGTGATGATTTGCATGTCAATCAATACAAATGACCCAATAAAATGCCTAAGTGAGGCACACACTATACTCAATACTCAGAGTCCAATAAGTTTTTAGGCCTTCCTTTTGGTGGTAGAAGGCTGAAAAAACATCAGTTTTTCCCTGGCTTCCAGAACAATTGAGTTTTGTGAATCTATCCACACAGCTCCAAGAAACTTTACTTATAGAACAAGCTCCTGAACTTTTTTTGGAGTTTATCAGCCATCTGTGTGAGGAAAAGTGTGATATCTCTCAATTTCAGACCACCAGAATGGAGGCTTCTGACTTGTCAATCATCAGGACATCACCAATATTTTAAAGATTTTAACATAAGAGGATAGAGGTGCTTGCATTTTCCTCTGACACTCCCACACATTGTAAATGGTACTGGAGTGTTTCCCACTAGCACTTCTCTACATGAAAAGCTTCCCAGTCAGAATCCCCTCAGCACACATAGTACAGAGAGGTACAATCATACCACACATCAATTTCAGATGCAGAAGCAACAACAGTACATTAAATAGTCAAAGAGGCCTCCCATAAGGTTGCATTTCTTTCTTTGCTCATGGTGAACCCTGCCCAAATATCATCAGTTGAATTTGGATGTGTCCTTCCCCCATGGGACCAGCCAGGATTGTGACTTAGCTCCCTGTATCCAACAGAACTGTCAAAACGTTATCGCTCATCATAGTTTCCCAGCATACTCAGACAGGTGCATATGGCTTATGTATTCTTTGACTCCTTAGTCTTTTAATTGGAAAATTTAGTTAATTTACCTTTAATATAATTTCTGACACACTTGGGTTAATATGTACCCTTGTTGGGTTAATATGTACCCTGCCACCATTTGTTTTTAATTTAATCCATCTGTTTTATGTTCCTTTTTCTTTTTTGCTTCTTTTATAATAGAATATTATATTACTCCATTTTGCTTTATTAATTGTTAAACTTTACTTTTACTGCTTATTTAGTAATAATCATAACAATTACAACATGCATCTTTGGCATATTGCAATCTAAAAAATGAAATCACTGCTTTTACCACTCTTCCTTATTGTGCTAGAAACTTAGAACAGTTTAACTCTATTTATTCCCTCCTGACATTTTGTAAAAATCACTGCCATGCATTTTAATAGTAAATTATTATTTAAATCAACAACAGATTATCATTATTGTTACCCCATTTTACATTCACTATTCATTCATGTTTACCTTTGTATTTATTTTTTAAATGTATTTCATTTTTACTGAATTTCTATTTTTTCCTCTAGGGAACATTTTCTTGGCTTGATGAACACCATTTACTGTTTTATTTAAATGATGCCAGTATTTTTATCTGAAAACATCTGTATTTCATATTTATTGAAGAAACTTCTGCTTAATGAATTCTGTACTGGCAATTATTATCTTTGAGCACATTAAGTATACCAACCTACTATTTTACAATTTCAACTTTTCGTTTTAAGAAGTCAGCTGTATGTCTCATTGTTGTTCCTTTGAAAGTAGTATTTATTTTCTTCAGGTTGCTTTTAAATTTTCACTGCCTTTGCTTTTCTGTGGTTTTATTAAGATGTGGGATTTTCTGCACATTTGTCTTGTCTGTTTTGCAGGTCTTCTTTAATCTGTTGTTTGATGTTTTGCACCAGTTTTGCCAAACTCTTGCCATTATTTCTTAAAAATCTGTCTCTGCCTTATTTTTTTTTTCTTTCTCCTTTTGGGACCCCAAGTGGATGTAACATATACATTAAAATTTTTCACTTGCCTCTCCAACCTCCTACAACTGTTCTATTTTAATGCTGTTTTTTTCTTTATGTACTTTAGCTTTGGTTTCAGATTAACCTGTCAGTTCCAGTAATCTTGTCATCTGCTATGTTCATTCTGCTGACGTAATCCTTCTTTAAAAATTTATTTTAAGTTTTAGAAACGTATTTCTTTCCCTTCATGGAAGTTAATTCTTTGCTTAGATCTCCATCTTTTCAACTATTTTTCTAGTACTGCAATATTCTAATCATAATTATTATTATTATTATTTTTTTT
>NW_007732678.1:5971-30855 GCF_000696425.1 Galeopterus variegatus
CCAGCAACGGGATTGCAACCCTCGGTATTGCTCCCGCGCCTCGCTCAGCCAGTGAGCGGGAGCCGGTCTGTATGTGGGATCCGAACCCTCGGGCGGGAGCGCCGCCGCGCTTCCCAAGCGGCGCACTATCCAGTGCGCCACCGGGCTGGCCCTAATCATAATTATTTTAAAAGTCCTTCTCAGCTAACTCCAATCATGTCAATGGAGTATCTCAATCATCCATAAGTATGTTTCTAGTTTATTTTGTTTTATTACTTTTGATCTTGCTATTGTGGTTTAGTAATTTTTATTAAATGCTAGTTATCCTGTAGTAAAAAGTTTTACAGGCTTAAGGTGATGATGTATTCTACAAGACAGCATTTATCTTTCTTCTGTTAGACTAAAACAATAGAGGCTTATCTACAACCGTTCTGAGTCATGGCTGCATTGGAGCCCATTAAGGTATATTCTACTTCTAGTTTGACTTGGACTCAACCAAAAGTTTTAAGTATTCTCCATGACTCCTTATAGTGTCAGGTTCTGAACTGTAATTATTGTCTTTTAAGACTACCGATAGCTCTGTTATGCTTTTTAGAGGTTTTTTACTCAGCCTTTAAATCTCTTGCCCTATATAGCCCAGCATTTGGTATGCTCTCTGGCAAAGTTAACCATGTGCTTGGCTCCACCAAATTTCACCATAACTCTGCTGGCTCCTCTATCTTCCAACAGCATCCTCTACAACCTCAAAGCTCAGATTCTGAGCCTACTGTTTCTGCCTAGGGTCATCAATTGACCCCAGAATAAAAGCAGATGCAGAAATTATTTCACCATTGAGGAATCTGGCTCCAAAACCTGTGTGTGATTTTTCAGGCCTGACCCAAAATAGGCAATTACAAAGACTTTACCTGACAGACCTCAAAGGGGAAAGCTGCTCTTCCCACACCATACTTGGTGCACAGCCAGTGAATTGCAGTCTCTGAGGGAGTTGTAGTCAAGGACTCAGGCACCTCTGGCCAGTCGCTTTTAGCATATTTACATGCCTGAACCCTGCACCTTCATTCTTAGGTCTCTTTATCTGAGACTTTTTTTTTTTTCCTTTTTGTCTTTTTTACTGACCGGCAACGGGATCGCAACCCTTGGTGTCGCGCCCGTGCTGCGCTCAGCCAGTGAGCGGGAACCGGTCTCCACATGGGATCCGAACCCTCGGCGGGAGCGCTGCCGCACTCCCAAGAGGCGCACTCTCCAGTGCGCCACGGGGCCGGCCCTATCTGAGACTTTTGATCACGGTCCTCTTCACATGCCTCTGCCAAAGTCTCCTTATGGGGGGAGGAGGAAGAAATCTCAAAGATACTTTTCCACTTCTAGTCCTCCCCTCTCATCCTTTCCCTGAACCAAGGCTTCATAAAACTGTGGAGGCCTTTTGCTCGAGAGGCTCCCTCAGCAGTGAGACAGACTCCATGTCTGTGCTTCTCCACGTGTTCCTTGACTGGTGCATATTCCATGGGGGAGAATGGAAGAGGGAGAGTCGGCCTTTTCTCTGGTTTTAGCTTCTTGCTTATACCATCTCAGTAAGTGATTAAGGCTTAACCATTTCATTTTTGACTTTTGCTTTAACTGGCTTCTACGACACCCAGCAGCTCAGCTGTCTCCACAGTTCGGCAGAGCTCCTTTCTGCAAGTTTTCTGTTAGTCTTGCTGTCTCAGTGGCTCTTGACTGACGTTAAACATTTTACTTCTGTATCTTATCTGAATTTTACAGTTATTTTCAGCAGAAGTGCTGTTCTATTGCTATCTAATCTATGTTATCCAGACGTATTATTTCCACCCACTGCCTTTCAATTAAACTCTCTGAAAGTACCACATACTTCTGATGACATTTCATTAACCAAACTTAGTTATTGTTCAGTTGTTAAAACTAGCTTCAAGTGTGTCTGGGAAGTATATAGTCCTATTACTGAGAACACTGTCATCGTAGGTTCTGGTAGTAAGGGTAAGGAAGAAATGGTTATTAAGGCAGGCAACTAACAGTCTCTTCTACATACATTTTTGCCCAGGTTCCATGTTGCTTTTTCTACCTGTCCCTTTTCATGCTATCTTATGCATCTAATACTGACCAAAGTGATTATGTAAGACATGTTGTGTTGCTGTTCACAGGGTAGGTGCCTGAAGCTTGTCCCAAGGCTGGAGACTACACAGTTGATGAACTATCAACACTGTTGATTTGGGGTGGCTAAAAGCAAAGAATTAGAATATGAACAAGCTGAGGATCTAAAGTTATAATGTTGATTGTATTTAATAATACTGTATTGTTGGGCCGGCCCGGTGGCGCACTGCTACAGTGCGCCGCTTGGGAGCGCGACGGCACTTCCGCCAAGGGTTCGGATCCCACATACAGACCAGCCGCTCACTGGCTGAGTGAGGTGCGGGCGCAACACCGAGGGGTGCGATCCCGTTGCCAGTCCCGGTCCAGTACAGGCGCGACACTGAGGGTTGCGATCCGTTGCCGGTCACGAAAAAAGACAAAAAGGAAAAAAATAATAATAATACTGTATTGTTTACTTGAAATTTGCTAAGAGAGTAGATCTTAAGATTCCTCACTCACCCACTCCCACACACACTGGTAACTATGTGTGGTGATGGATATGTTAATTAATTTGATTTGGGTAATCATTTCACAGTGTATACATATATTGAATCATCATATTGTATACCTTAAATATATATAATTTTCATCAATTATACCTCAATAAAGCTGGAAATAAATAAATAAATAAATATTTTTAAACATTAAAAAAAAAGAGAACATGTTCATGGTGTGGGACAGATAATTTAATGGACTAAGCCAATACATTTTTTCAATTTTATAAATACTATGTGGCTGAAATTTCCAGTGGTTTATGTGTCCCTAAGGCGATGTAATTTTGATGTATTAAATTGATTTTTTTCCTTATTATGTTGAATACATTTTTTCAATTTTATAAATACTATGTGGCTGAAATTTCCAGTGGTTAATGTGTCCCTAAGGCGATGTAATTTTGATGTATTAAATTGATTTTTTTCCTTATTATGTTGACTGCTCCAAAAAAAGGCATCAACAATTGTTTGATAGTATAGTTATCCAAATTTCAGATAGTTATTTTTTATCATCGTAACTTCACATTTATTTATTTATATGCCATGCTTGATGATAGAAAAAAAAATAACTAATATGTATATGACTAATGCTTCTCAGTGTTTATGAACAAAATATACAGAATAATTTATAAGTTTTACAATTGTATATTTTAATGTGTTTTATTTCTGATGAAAATGCTTATTTAATAGATTCAATTGATGAATTGGTTACTAAACTTGTTTTAATTATACTTTCAATTTTAACTACATTCTTGAGAGATGTGCTATAAAGAACTTCCAAATCATTTGTTTGGGAGTCTGTGTCAAAAAGCTCATGCCCTTACAATGTGTAAAAGTGTTTGGTGACAGTTTACATGTGGGTGTTACAATATCCACTTATCAATAAATGGTGGAGGTTCTGATCTTAAGAACAAAATACATTATGTCAGTGTCCAGTCAGGAGACAGAAAGTACACCATTAATTTTGATAAAGATAACTCAATATAGAGAATTGTTAACCAGATGTTGAGGAACAGAAATAGGAATAAAGGGAACACTAAGGTATTACAGAGGAAGCAATTACCAGCAGCTAACACTCAGGCTGTAGACCAAAGGGAAGAGGTTGGAAACTTAGAAATATGGAGGAAGATCCCTGCAGAACTCGTTCTCAGATCTCAAGGGAGAAGACCTGTGGGGCTGGTACTGGTCTTTCAGAAGCTTAGAGAAGAGGACCCTTGTGGCTGGGATTGAGATCTAAGGAGGAGGGAGAGCCAGCCAACTGGTGCTAATGTTCTTTAGGAAGTGTATTAAGGTTGATTCTCAAAGTGGTAGGAAAACTGCCAAACTGACACTGCTAATAGAAACAGCACCCAGAAGGGTGACTGACAAGACAGAAGGCAAACACAGCCCCACTCTCTCTCTACCACCCCCTACTGGCCCAGCTGCAGCATCTGGCAAAAGAGAAGTATGGTTTGCAGAGTGCCAACCCCAGCATCACACAGCAGAGAATGGAAGGCAGGATTTGAAATCGAAAGAAAACAACTTTGATAGGTAGCACAAAGACCTTATGTAAATTACCAAATGAGCCACTGGATTATACATTTTCCAACTTATTGTTCAGTGTCCACTCTGTAGAGTTCTATTTTTATGCAGGATATTATTAATATAAATAAATGTGGACAAAATAAAATGAATTTGAAATCATGTCCTCTAAACTCCAAGTGGCCATCTATTCTCATTATAAAAAATTGAGATTAAAAAAGAGAAAAGCCAAAATAAGGTTAAACTATAATAACAATGGCTTATGAGTACATATATTCTGGATTGTCTGAGACAGTTTTAATTTCAGAAATGAAGCTTTAGCTTGAGAAGCATTTCCTTGTAAATATATGTGCGTTCACATGCTGGGGTATGCATGTTTGTGTGTGTGTGTAGTATTTTTAATACAATTCTACAAAAGTTACATAATCTTGATTGACATTTTGAATTGAGTAAAAATAGATTATCTTAAATTAATTCTAGCTTAAATTTTTTTCCTGGCCTCTGACACAGATATTTAAAAAGTGAACTGCAACTTTTAGTGGAGAGAAGTGAGGACAACATTTGGCTGATGCAGTAATATATTTTGGTTACATTCCGCCTCATTCTGGAAAAAAAAAGAATGTTTGAGAAAATAGAATAAGTGAACTAAAAATACAACTTCAGTTGTCACAGGCACCCTTTTCTTCCAAGGGGAAGAAAGGATAAGGATAAGAAACATATGGGGGAAAAGCTACGTGATCTGAAAGAATGCACAAGAGAAATCTAAGAAAAATATGAAGACACATGCTATATGCAACTAATCAAACTCACCAGCCAAAAAAGCTGTGTGCCTCAATGAATTCTCATTTACTTCTAAGAGTAGTTTCTGTAGACTCATTTTCTTTCCATCTGGCAGTGAACAAGTAAAGTAAAAACTGTTAGGAACAAAGGGTAAGAAGAGGAATTTTGAGTAATTCCAGTGAGGAAGAGCAAAATGAATCATCTTCAGTTCCACTTAGAAACTCTATCATGTTAAAGGAAAACTATTCTGTTGACTAAGTCATAGGCTATATGTTAGCATTTTTCATGGAAATCATATATCATGCTCATACAATTTTTTTGTTTTAATTTGTCATCTGAAGAAACTGAGACTAAAATTGTGTAATTATAGATTTTAAATCTGTGTTTTTTGTAAACTTTCCTATTTCCCCATTATTGGTTTTAGTTATAAATATCCGCTATTGCTCTGTTTACATTACTGTTTTACTCTCCCAGGTAATTGCTTTAACTCAACAAGCTTTTGCCTTGTTTTGTTTGATTTTTCTTTTCTTTGGCTTTGTTTAGATGTTAGAAACTTAGAAAAGCTAAACTCAGAGGTTTATACTACATAATAATATAAACTCCTAAGTGCTTATTCTACCATTTAAAATGAAAATGAATAAGAGATTTAAAAGGGAAACTTTGAAAGGGCAAATGGGCAGTAAAGTAATAAAACCAGCAGTACACAAATGACAGAAGGATAAACAAAAATTCTCATCATTATAAAAAATGTGATAGTAAAACATCAAAACAAGAAAGTGAAGGCAGTTGACTTTGGTTTTATTGCATTTTCCTTGCATTTTGAGAGCTAAAAAGAGCAAACCTATTTTCTGTTTAGTATTAACTTCTACTTCTAAAATCACATACTATGCGATAATCTATTCCTTGAAATTTGAAACCTTTTATGGTCTAGTATAGATCAATTTTTGTAAATGTTCTGAGGGTTAGAGGAGGAAAAAAATCTTTTTTTTAAAAGTAATTTTTTTAAAAGGTAAGTTTTTAAAAAAGTAGTAAGTAATAAACTAATAAGTTGTAGAACTCTATATATCCAGTGGGTCACTCTTGTTAACTCTTATTTTCAGATTTTCTAATTTTTGTTTATCTATCAATAATTATGGAGAAAAATATTTCAATTATGATAATTTAAGGATTTCCTCCTGTAGTTCCATCAACTTTTGCTTCATATATTTCTAGGTTATTTTAGATACATAAACTTTAAAACTACTACATCCTCTTAGTTAATAGAACCTATAATTATCATTAGATACCTCGCCACCCAATCGTGTTTTGTGTTTCTTGTTTGTTTATTTTTTCTGGCTTTAACAGATTATGGTAACTTTCTTTTGGTTAATATTTGCCTGCTATGTCTTTTACATTCTTTACATTCGACTCTTTAGTACCCTTATCCTTCAGGTATGGTCTTAAAAACAAGAACCTATGTTTGGTTTGGAACTTTTAAAAGGTAAACTCTCAATCTTTGTCTTTTAACAAGTGAGTTTAGTCGATATAATTTTATTGTAAATACGTATATATTTGGAAATATGTCTACCATCTTATTAAATCTTTAAGTATTTCCTGGATTTTTCTTTCCCCTTATTTAAGTTACTTCATCTAAAACTGTTTCATACTGTGAGCCTTTGTGTGACAAAACTTTTGAAGCCTTGAATGCCTATGAGTAATTTTCACTAACTTATTTAATATAATGATAAGTAAAGGGTAGCTTTGCTGAGTATGAAATTCTAGGTTGTAATTATTTTCCTTTAATATTTTGAAAATACTTACCCATAGTCATCTTGCATCTAGGATTGTTTTTGAAAAATGTTATGAACATAGTATTTGTTCTGTGCAAATAATGGAGTCTCTGTATGAGTACACTCTTAATTTCTAATCCAATCTGATATTAAAATTTACTATAATTTCACTAAGTTTTTGTTTCCCCCCATATTTCTCTCCTTTTGCTCTCTATGGGCCCTTCTGATTGGAATTGTTTAATTTTTTTCTTTTAATTTTGGATTTTGGAAAATTTATCTTCATTATCTCTTTACATATTCCTTCTTCTGAAATTTCATTTCTTTTGCTTTGGAACTCATATCTAGATATTAGTGCTTCTACTTCAATTCTACTTATTAACTTTTCTATAATATGTTCTATTTCTTTATCTTTTCCTCCTTCCCTCTGGAAGATTTCCTAAATGGTTGTCTGATGCCCTAATTCATTCTTCTACTCAATCTATTCTGCTAATTATATCGTGCTGTTTACTTAAACTATTATTATTTTTACTTCATATCTCTACTCTTTATGTTTTCTTCCATATTCCTCTCTTGTTTCACATTGTTAAACATTTCCTTATTTCTCTCAATATGTTTACTAGGCTAATTTTAATTTCTTGGTCCTTCTGTAGTAATATTTCTGGTTCAGATAGGATTCATAACAAACTAACTTTATGTTTTCTTCCATATTCCTCTCTTGTTTCACATTGTTAAACATTTCCTTATTTCTCTCAATATGTTTACTAGGCTAACTTTAATTTCTTGGTCCTTCTGTAGTAATATTTCTGGTTCAGATAGGATTCATAACAAACTAAGGAGTTTCTGTTTTGAAATAGTCATACTCCTCAAGTTTCTTGTGATTTTGGCCCATGAACTCATTTTCCCTGTGAGAAGTATTGACTTCTCTATCAGGCAATGTGTATAGAGAAAGGCCAGACGTCAGTTCCATTCAGCATTAATGAGCTCAGGAAATGGACAGTAGGCCAGACTCAGGCTTTGAGCGCCAGGTACCAGATACCATGGTCAATACCTCCTAACTCCACACAACACCTTTTAAAGTTCTGATCTTCTTTCAAGATAAGCTACATTAGGAGACTTTCCATAGACAGTAGTTTACCAGCTCTGTGACAGATGAAGGGGTTCAGGGTTGGGGTGGGAGTGACAACCTGATGTCCCCACTTGGACTAACAGTTTAGTTCCTCTCATGCATAGAACTTCTACTCTGCACTGATTTTACTCCCAAAGACTCCCAGTTGAGAGGTGAAAGTTTCTATACCTATGAGGAGGAGGACTGCTTGTCCCAAGGCAACGTAGTACCCACCTTCAAGAGTTTTTCTTTCTAATTTTACCCTATCCTATCCATACCAACCTGTCTCCTCCTTCAGGTCAAAACCCCTATATCCTTTAAATATCACTCTAAAGTCACTGGTAGCCAATCAAGTCACTTTCAGGGGTTTCTTGCTGAAATTCTCCAGGTATTTTTTGTTGATTTAATTTTTCATACCAATCCTATGTATCTAAATTATTCCTTGCACACATGGATACGATGATGTAAATACAGCCCCTGATAACAATATAAAATTTATTTTGCTGATATTATGAATTAGACATTTTTCCCAATACACTGTCCAGCATGTTAATACTTCTATGAAGGAGAATTTTCTTTTGAAATCATTTTCCTATATCTCACTAGAAAGTACCCTTATGTTTGTGCTTGAACCAGCTGGAGAATGGCAGCCATCTAGATATGCTGAGAAGGACCTGACCACAGAGGTGGAAAAAGCAGAAGGCAGGCCTATTCCTTACTTCCCAATGAAGTAAGCAGCCCAAGAAAGAGAGCAATTATATCCCCCACTTGGATTTAAAAGCATCTCACTACCATGTGGAATAGAACCCAATGGACTTTAGTCAGTCACAAAAACATCAGTTTCTTTTCCTCTCCGGGGGAAGAACAAATTGCCTGGAAAGGGAAATTACAACTATTATGTACTGCCCACTCCTTGGAAGTTGAGCCAGAGATGTATTCATTCACTGACGGAGGAGGAGGAAATAATGATGTCCCCTAACATATGTTTTCACATAATTCTTATTTTGTATTTTTTTATTAGAATAATTTATTAATTATAATATATTGGGAAAATACACAAAAGTACAAAGAAGAAAATGGTCACCTGTAATCTCCTCAAACAATGAGTACAAAATAAATTTAGTACAGTTTTTGGGCATTAAAGGATTCATGATTCCAGCAGCACTCAAAACAAGAAGAGGTTCAGAGAGAAACGTTTTAGCAGCGTGAGCGGCAGGCTCTTAAAGGCAGAAAGTGGAAGCAAAGTAAAGAAATCACTTGATTGGCTACAGCTAGGTGTTTGCCTTATTTCGGTACGATTCAATGGAAAGTCCCTAGTTAGAATTTAGTTGGCAGTTTCTGATTGGTCAAGCTTAAGTTTCATTTTCCTGTTTTCATTGACTTGGGTTTTGTTTTTCTCCCAAGGCTCTGGAGCAGTCTCAGCTAATGGCCACCCAATTAATTATTTTAACACCTTCTAGAAAATTTATTTGCTTCTTTTATACTAATAAATTTGGTTACAAAATTTGGATTATACTGTGTGCATATTTTTGTAGTTTGCTTTAATTATTAATATACTATATGAAAATACATAAATATCACTAAATATTCCTTTCTAAAAATATACAGTTTTATAGCTACATAGTATTTTATTATATAGATAAACAAAAATTAATTGATTTCATAATGGGTGTTTGAGATGTTTCTAACAGTTTGCCATTACACATATCATTGCTAAAACCATTTTTATACACAAATTAGTTTGTATATTTTTAGTAGATTATTGAGCATATAGCATTGCTGGGTGAATTTTTCTTTAACTTTTTTCGCCGTGAGGTATAACATGCATAGGAAATGCATAAACCTTGCATGCATGGCTCAATGAATTTTTACATATGTGTATCCCTGTTTAACCAGTACATGTTGCAAAATGTATAATATTTCCAGTTGGATCATTTCTTAGTGATTATTGATGCATTTGAGAAAAACGTATCAATTTAAATTTTGTTTATGTCTTTTACTTTTCTGTACACTATCTTTGACATTAGTTCTTTTCTGCTCAAAATCTTACAATTTTCATACACAAATTGGTAGATAGTTATTATTGCTATTATTTGTGTAGAAATTGCACCTCAAAGTTACCTCTTTTGTAGATAAAATAAAGGTAATTGTGTGCTTCATCACAGTTTTACCTGTTTTTTGGTGACAGCTTATGAATTTTCCTTTTATAGATTTTGTTAGAATCAATATTTCATGATTCATTGTGGGGCAAAAAGACTAAAACTTCTGGAAATGTCTTTAAAAAATCAAATAAAATTATTTGTTGGCATCTAAATTGTTGAATATGAGAAAAATAACAAACTGTTATTCTTCCTAACTTTTAAAAAACGCTACCAATTTTGCATACCACTTAAAATTATTTGTGCCTAATATCCTTGTGTATGAAGAGCAGGGCTTACAAATATAGCATACTGTAAATCCATAGGAAACTCATGAAACACTAGAGTTGTTTCTTTTACTTGTTAGCCAGGTTGTAAAGTGAAGTCTGGTTGCTGCTAGGGGCTTTAGTGCCCCCCGTAAGTGGTATAAATCGGTATTCGGGCTGTTTATTTCAGAGGTGTGGTTAACACTCTCCAGAGGGCAGACTGCCATGGGAAGTGTTCAGTTAAACCACAAGGGATGGTAAAAACTTTAGTGACAAGAGTTAATTGCATATTTATCAGAACCTTAAAAAGTAGCTGTAATATCATTTCCTACTTAACTCCAATTATTCTTCCTTCGGTCATGCTAACTTGAGCTTTGTATTATCTTCCTTTGACTTCATTTCATGTTATTTTACCATAAGTATGTTGACACTGCTGCAGGAGGGCTAGAGATCACCAAAAGGCAGAAAGTTATTAGAAAATTAGAATATATTTAGAAAAATATAGATGAGATGTTACTAATCCAATATTACTGAAATACTCAGGTGATCCTTGAAATATATGTCTAACTCATGGTTAAACAGAAAGACCAAGGAGAAAATATTATTTGGAGTTTGGGTCCTAGATTTTGCTTAGATATTCTGCCTCTAGTCACATAATATTTAAACTAGTTTTTGGGTTAATATTTTAACCCAAATTTTGGAGATATTGATGGATAAAACAATGATCATTTAGAAAAAGCAAGCATTATACTTAGTCTTTGGGTATTACAGAAATTAATCCAAATTTATTTCTGAATCTCATGAAGAAACTATAGAGATTTATGCTCAGGTATTATATTTAAAACAATCTTATTTGAAAAATGATAAACAAATGTCATTATTTTACAAGGTGTATACACAATTCAGTGTTCATTAAATTATTTTATTTATATTCTTAGATTTAAATAAGAAGAAATAGCCAAGATAGAGATACTGGCTCATTTCACTTAGCATAATGTTCTCCAGTTTCATCCGTGTTGTTGCAATTGGCAGAATTTCCTTCTTTTGTATGGTTGAATAATAATTCCATTGTATGTATATACCACATTTTCTTTATCCATTTAGCCTTATATATAGAACATTGAAATGTAAAACTGAGTAAATTATTTTCAGAAATTTAAATAAATCAATTCAGTAGAGTGTATTCATTGTCTATAGGAAACTGGAAAAACACGTTTCAGACTACTGTGTAATGACAATGTTAACTGCAGTTAGCACTGTAAACATACTATTGCCCAAATAATAAAAGTGGCAAACTATTCATCTCAGAACACTTGCTTACTTTTTATGCTTTTAAAAAATATGTCAATTAATGTAATATAAATGCCAGAAACAATAAAAGTAGAATGCCAGGGTTTTCTAGTTTCCAAAGTCAAATACAAATATTGCCAAGTATAAGGGCAATGCTGGAATTAAAGACATGTAACTGGCCTCTTCTTTTTAAATTTCCCTTTAATAATAATGATTTACAAAAATTACCAGTAAAAATGTTAGCCCAAAATATATTGGTTAGAAAGCAACTGCTTGTAGATTTTGGTTTGATATGTAACACATGTTTAGCCATGGAACAGGTTGGCAGCTCTAGCAATGGTGCTTTATAGGGGGTGGATGTGGTATGTCCAGAAAATACCACACACAATAGCACAGAAAATGGAAGTGACACAAATTTGAGAAGAAATGCCAGCAAGTGGTGGGTGGTAGGCGCAAGGATATGACCAGCTGCCAAAATAAGAGAAATGAAACTATGATGATCCCTAGTGAAAAGGATTGTGTTTCTTTCATTTTTTTTTCTTGGTTAAGGAAATGGCTGTGTCAGTGCAAAATTTTAGGACAACCCAAGAAGCTCTATTTCCAGCATGAGAGAGCTGTATGTGTGTCTTGAATGGAGTCAGAGAAGCAAACAATCTAGGCCGTAGAAATGTGTCTCGTTGTATTCCTTCTGCTATTCCTTTAAAACCTGTCCTTATTAAATATATTTATTCTCTCTATTACAAAAATTTTATCTTCCATCTCAGTGTTTTAGTACCTCTGGCCTTTAGTTTTTATTCTTGATGAAGTATCTATTGTTTGTCCTATCCTAATATATTGCTTTTTTTTGTTTATTTGGTTGTTGTTGTTGTTCTTAATTGTGGTAAGAACACTTAACATGAGATCTACCCTCAACAAATTTTTAAGTGTATGATACAGTATTGTTAACATTGTTAGGCACATGTATAGCAGATCTCTAGAACATACTAATCTTGTATAATTAAAACCTTATATCAGTTGAACAACAAGTCCCCATTTGTGCCTCTCCTTAGCCTTTGGCAACCACCATTCTACTATGAGTTTGACTATTTTATATACCTCAACAAAGGTAAAATCATGCACTATTTGTCATTCTGTTACGACTGGCTTATTTCACTTAGCATAATGTTCTCTAGGTTCACCCTTGTTGTTGCAGATGACAGGATTTCCTTCTTTTGTAAGGTTGAATAATATTCCATTGTATGTAAAAACTACATTTTCTTTATCCATTTATCCATCGATAGGTATTTATGTTGTTTTCATATCTTTGCTACTCTGAATAATGCTGCAATGAACGTGGAAATGCATATATCTCTTTGAGATACTGTTTTCAATTCTTTTGAGTATGTACCCAGGAGTGAGGTTTCTGGGTCATATGGTAGTTCCATTTTTAATTTTGGAAGACCTTCCATACTGTTTTCCATAGTGGCTGCACCATTTTACATTTCCAACAGCATATCAGGGTTTCCATTTCTTCATATTTTCACCAACACCTGCAATCTTTTGGTTCTTTTTTTGATAATAGCCGTCCTAACAGGTGTAAAGTGATATCTCATTGTGGTTTTGATCTTTATTTCCCTATATTTTGATAATTAGTAATTTTGAGCATCTTTCCAAATACCTATTGGCCATTTGTGTGTCTTCTTTTGGAAAATGTCTATTCAAGTCTTTTGCCCATTTTTTTTTTTTTTCCTTTTTGTCTTTTTCCGTGACCGGCAACGGATCGCAACCCTCAGTGTCGCGCCCATACCGGACCAGGACTGGCCACAGGATCGCAACCCTCGGCGTTGCCCCCGCCCCCCACTCAGCCAGTGAGCGGCCGGTCTGCATGTGGGATCCGAACCCTTGGCGGGAGCGCCACCATGCTTCCCAAGCGGCGCACTATAGCAGTGCGCCACCGGGCCGGCCCTTTGCCCATTTTTTAATTGGGTTGTTTTTGCTGTTGAATTGTAGGAGTTCCTTATGTATTTTGGATATTAACCTCTTATCAGATACATAGTTTGTGAATATTTTCTCCCATTCCATTGGCTACCTTTTTGTTTTGTTGATTGTTTCCTTTACTTTGCAGAAGCTTTTTAGTCTGATGTACTCCCACTTGTTTATTTTTGCTTTCGTTGTTCATAATCCATTTCTTTAGGTTTTCTCTAGTGGAAATTTTACTCACTAATGGAACCCAATATAGGTTTTAATTGTTTTTGTGTTTTATTCTCTCTTGAACACTTTTTTATTTTGGCCATCATCCTTACATGTGTGTCTTTGTTCCAGGCTATTCTCTAAGATGCTTTGCTCTGTATTTTAGAACATAAGTGGCTTTGCATCTTTTTTAAATAAAAACACTCAAATGTTTTTTAAAATGTTCTTAAATTTGAGGTCAAAATAGCATTATAGATTAGCTTTTCTGATGCCAGGTAGTCATTCATCTGTGAAATGCTACTGGACTAAGGACAGTTCATCAGGTTAGAGATGTAGTTCCTCTAATTAAGACATCCCATTTCTACTTTATGCAGTGCAATACTAGGAATAACATATCTAGATCATGCTTTGCTAGAACTTTACTGCTTCTGTCAACACTTTGTACAACACTTGTCATTAGTTGACATCCAAAGGTGCCTTGTGTTCCACCTGTCCTTTTTTCTTTCCATTTATGCCAGGCATTGAGACTCAACTCTGAATGGATTAAGAAATTTACACACCCACACACACACACATTTTTGATGACGGAGAGGCATCAATTCTATTAGGTTCTTGTTCAGATCAAAGACAACTCTCTCTGTTTGTGGCAAGCATTACCTCTGCTTCTCAGAGGTCGGGTGTACAAAAAGCAAGTAAAAATTTGACCCATCTTCTTGAAAGTTCTCTCTAATGTTCTATTTGAGAGAGTAAAAAATGTTAAGGGGTCATTCTAAAAATGTTTCTCTCAAAACATCCACTCAATCAAGAGTCTAGTCAATGAAGATTCAAGCATGAAGTTTCTTTTTTACTAGTATTATCAGTTTTTATTTCTTTGTAATTATTTATACACATCTCGTTGGAACATTAGAAACAAAAGATCAAGCATTACTAGTAAGCTACTATATTTACCAGAGTTTTCAATAATTTTGCCAAAATGATTGCTTCACATTTTTACTTATGGTCTTTGGTAGAGTTTGGATGTGCTGTCCCCCCAAAACCCACATGGAAATTTGATACACAGTGTGGCAGTTTGATTCACAGGGGCAAATCCCTCATGAATTGATTAATGCTCTCCCTAGATGGGGGGAGTAATGAGTGAGTTCTCACTCTATTAGTTCCCACAAGAGCTGGTTATTTAAAAGACCCTGGCATCTCCCGTCACTTTCTCTCTTGCTTCCTCTCGCCATGTGATCTGCTTGTACCCACCAGCTGCCTGCTGCTTTCTGCCAGGAGTAGAAGCAGCCTGAGGCTGGCACCAGATGTAGCTGTCCCAGAATTGTAAGCCAAATAAACCTCTCTTCTTTATAAATTACCCAGTCTCAGGTATTCTGTTACAGCAACACAAAATGGACTAATACAGTCTTCAAGACTGTGCCTTCTAGATTCACCAACTTTTTTTATTCATTTGAGGCAGGGACCATAATTAATACAGTATTCCTGCTATGTTGAGGACTTTCCTCTCCATTAATTAATCCTAATTAATTAATTAATCTAATAAATCTAATTCACACAGTAGATGATGGATTAATTTTACAAATCAACAAAATATTTTCTGTAGTAACTTGAAGATTATTTGTACAGATTTCTGTGATCAAGATTAAAATATAGAAATAAAAAGCCAAAAGCACTATATACATTAAATATATATAAGCTTTCTTATACACATGTATGTTCATATGCATCCTTGTACGTGTGTTTAAAATATGATTTGGTAAAATGACCAAATATTATTAATATTTGCTAAAGTGTCCAAATACTATTTTGGTAGACACATGTCTCCTAGTAAAAGCCAACATCTTTTGGATTGTATTCACCAGTCTCACCTAGTGTTGAGGTAAATAAAAAGTATCTATGTGGTCCGTTTAAACTGAAGACAAAACCAATTAATTGCATGTACTCCATGAAGGTAAATGTATGTGTAGACTCTCCTGGAATAAACAAGGCTTCTAAAATAAGGATATGTAGATTGCCTGTTTGAGACTCTCTGTGTAGTACTATAGGTAAGGAAGATGATTCATCACCTCTTAAAACTGAAGATTTAAACTAAAAAATACAAATGCTAGATGTATTGGTTTCCTTTTTCTGCTATAACAAATGACCACAAACTTAAGGGCTTGAAACAATGCAAATATATCATAGTTCTGAAGATCAGATCAGAAGCCCAAAATGGGTTTCACTGGGCCAAAATGAAGTTGTTGGCAGGGCTGAGTTCTTTCTGGAAGATCTAGAGGAGAATCTGTTTCCCAGCTTTTCCAGCTTCTCAGGGCTGCCATATTACTTGGCTCATAAGTATTGTGTCGCTCCAACATCTGCTTCCATTGTCACATATCTTTCTCTCCCTTTGCTTCTGTCATTACTTCGCCTTCTCTGACTCTGACCCTCCTGTTTCCCTCTTATAAATTGTTTTTTTTTTGTCTTTTTTCCGTGTCCGGCAACGGGATCGCAAGCCTCGGTGTTGCTCCCGACCTTGTTAAAAGTAAAGGTAACAAAAATAACCATTATTGCCACTAAAGGGGACAAAATAAGCTATTTTAAATGCAGCACATGCCTGTAAAGTTAGATTAATTACAACTAAGAAGGGCAGAGATTTTTACTTCATGGTTTTAACAAATACATGTTTGGATATGTTGGAGCACTACCATTTAAAAAAATAATTTTAAGATTTCTAAAGTTTCAAAAACTTTCAGAGATTATCATTGTAAAGGTAAAATCTTATTTTGTTGTAATATTAGACATGATAAGCATAGAAGTGCATGGAAAAAAACACAAAAATCTTACTCTTTATTGGATAATAGCAATAGAAGATCTTTCTTCTTTGTATTTTTTTAATTTTCATAACTTTATGCACTAATATCTCTTATTTTTTTAACTTAAAAATTGTATTTAAAAGTTAAAGTAGCATGTAAGGACTGATTAACTGATTAGGTATTCCAAAACACTTAAAAAAATAACTATATGTAAAAGCCCCTAATATTTGGAATAGTAATTTATTATAGCTTATACACCAAGATTGTTAGGTATCTGCACTTAGTATATTAGCTCTGATATCCATAATACATCCTGAAAAAGCTGCTGCTATATTGTAGAGTCAGCAGGACAGATGAAAAGAAAACCTGAAATAAGAAAAAGACACAATTTGAACCACTAAGGTTATTCCTAAAACCATAATAAAATGTAATAGTAATTAATTTTAGAACATTTGGTATAGATATAGAGTAGATATCATACATACTTATATTCATATATATATATATATATGCCATGTGTAGAGATGATAAACTGTATATTGTTTGTTTATTTCATAAAGTGGGCATTTTCAGTTTCAGAGGAAACAGTTGTTGCCTGTATTAAGACCAAGTTTTATCTTACTTTATTTATTTTTATGTCAGCTAACATGACAGTCTTTATTTATTTTTCTCTTACTGTCTTTATTGTGGTGATGATTTGATATTTCAATAAAGCTGTTATTTTTTGTTAAATATGAAAATAAATGTTTTGTAAAGTTGACATTGAGCCATCTGGAACTGGAAATTAAATTTTTTTTCCTGGTGTCTGGCCTGTATGGGGATCTAAACACTTGACCTTGGTGCTCTTAGCACCTTGATTAAATTTTAAAGAAATACTTCAGGCATTGTTAAGGACAAGTAGCTACACCATAGCTGTAATTTTTCAGCTTACAGAGTCCAAGCTGAAAAAAGTAGACCATATAGACATCCCATCCTTTGCAGAACAGTGTCCAAATAGGATTTCTCATTGTATATTCTATCCCCCAGATTGAAAAATAGATGGAAAAAGAGCAGAATTTTAAATAAAGCAATACATTTTGATGTCACCAATTACTTTGATGCAACCACTATCAACAAGCCACATCAAAAGTCAAATAAGTGTGCAAAACCACCTTCCTTTATTAGCATATAAGGTTTACAGAAGACATTCTTTATCTTTCCTTCATTCCTCTCGCTGTGTCCAAACTTCATTTTTTTCCTCATTCTTTTCTTTGCTGTAGTTGAACTGAAAGATTTATGGCAATAGCAATTGACTAGAATAAAACTGGCATTGATAAACTGACTGCAAGTCTACCCTTTGTTCTCCATGAGATTTTATAAAAAATGTAAGTAAACATCACTTATTAATGATATTGGGAGAAATGGACAACAATTCTAATTTAATCTTGCAAAGATTGTGAAATATTCTCATTTATTTAAGGATGGTTTCACATTTATATATATTTTTGCCAATTTTTGAATCTTTTATTAAATTATCAACTCTTTTTAACCTCCGCAATGGCTTTTCCTCTCTTATTTATGTTTAAAATTTTAATTTTTACCAAATTTTACTCAGTGGATGCCAACAGTGAGTTCTGAATGCTTAGATAATTCACTCTAAATTTAATTTGCAAACAAAGAGTCGCTGCTTCATCTAAGCAGTTGTCAGACAAGGACAGTCACTGTTCTATTATAAACTAAACAAAAAAAACGTCTACAATGATGTGTGTTTGTTACTCCACATATACTCTTCATACTCATTTTAATTATAGTTTTCTAGGGCTATTTTTGCAAAGACATAGAATGTGAATATTGCTTGGTATTTTAAGTGTTTGTACGTTTTCACATTTGGAATGAAGCCGGGGCAGTGATGGGGAGATTCTGGTCAAGGATGGGGTAAATTTGGAGAGGGGAATCTGAAGTGGAAGCATGGATTAACAGCAGTATATCTCTTGCCTACATTTTTTCAGAATAAGAAGCAGTGAGGATTTTAAGGGAAAAAAGTTCTGGGGTAGGATACGGGTCAGGGATTGTACAGAGGCATTAGTAGTACACGATTACCAGTAAAAGTTTTGAAAGCTGTAGCTATAGTTTAAGGTTGAGTATGACATATGTCCCTATCACCGGTATGAAAGTATCAGAATGTTGTGCATCATATATTAAAATTACTTTATTTAAATAGAATAAGACTTTATGTGGCTTTAATGTTATGATTGAGTTGATTATGTAATCAGATAATAAAAAGTAGAAACTTCCTTTGAAGAAATTTAAAAAAAAAGCCATATATGATGGTAATGAGAGAATTATTTGAGATGAACAAAAAGTGGAGGTAAGGAGAGGAAATAAACAAGTAATTCAAGGATTTTAACCTAGATACCATGTACTTCTTGGGGGCCTATAGCTGGGTTCTAGACTACAAAATGGTGCAGGCAGAAAGATGCCACCCCCCTACCCCCAAAAGATGTCCATGCCCCAGTCCTGGAAACTGTGAATATATTATGTTCAGGACAAAAGGGACTTTGCAGATGTGATTAAGGGTTATAGGCATTGCAATGGTAAGATTATCCTGGATTATTCAAGTAGGTCCCATCTCATCACCTGAGCTCTTAAAAGTGGATCAGGAAGGCAGGTAAATGGGTCAGAGAGAAGGGAACATGGAAAAGGTTTGACGTCCTGTTGCTAATTCTGAGATGCAAGAGAAATATGCGAAGGACCAGAAAGAAGCCTGGAGCTGAGAGCAGTCCAGCTGACATCCGGAAAGAAAGGAACTCAGTCCTATAATCAGTGGAACTGAATTCTGCCAACTGAATGAGCAAGGAAGTGGATTCTGCCCAGTGCCTCCAGAAGGGAGCGCAGTCTTGCTCCCAGCCTGGCTTTAGTCCAGTGAGACAGTGAGTCCTGTCCCAAACTTCTACCCCCAGAACTGTAAAATCATAACTGTGTCCTGTTTTAAGCCACTAAATTTGTGGTAATTTTTTATGGCAGAAATAGAAAGCTGACACACAAAGCTTTTCTAAAATTATATGAAATACTTTGTAAATTCGTAGATGGCCATTTTTCTGAGGAAAGGCTATGTATTTCATCAGTCTTTTAAGAGTCAATGGCACACACACAATCAGGAACTATTGAACTCTATCATCCCTTTCCATACTGTAGCACTGAAAATATCCTCATGAACTGTGAAAGCAGAACATACTTTTATTTTATAGATTCAACTGGGTAAAGTGTGTTTTGTGATAAACTCGACACAAGAACTTAGCTTATTGGTCTCTTCTCTTCTTGCCCTCTGTACCTCTAAACCAGGCAACATTTGGCTTTCATTTATTGTGTTTCCTATGGACTATTCATTACTATGATTACTCGGGGTGGAATGTGAGTTCCTATGGAGCAGGATTTTTTTTTTAACTCTTCAGAAGCACAGTGATTGGCAATAACTTCTATAAAAATGTTCACATGTTTGAATCAAAAACGTAAGATTCTATCTCAAGACAGTGACCTGGACTACAAACCATCTGAAATTCTGCCCCAAACTGTGATACAGTCTATATATTAATGTGTTTTTTATATGTCTATGTCATTATTTTCTTTAAAGAAAACAAGAATTCTTAGCTTTCTATGGAAAAATAATCTCAGTGCCCTCAGATTAATCTACAAAATGAGAGTCTGGACCATGGGGGAGTCATTGGTATAGGAGCTTTGATATTTCTCACTGATCACATGGACTCTCTGGAATATTTTCTATTTCAATATGGCCTAGGTCACCCAGGCTCCAGTGGAGTATCGCTTTATATCCAGAAAAGTAATCAGAAGCTTAGTGATATTTACTAACAAACCGTCATGAACTTTATTTGGATAAACCACAAGATTCACAGACAGAAAGAAATACTAAGGAACAAAGGAACACATTAAAAATTAAAAAGGTGGAGGTGGGGATTTGATAGTCTTATGTTTGTTATTCTCTTGTCTCAAAATGACTTGAAATTATGGAGCAATTGAATGCTGACAAACCACCATGACCATGAGATGAGAATGACTGAGAATGACTGTGCATGTGGTGATCTGCTTCCTGTTCAGTCTTATTTAAATATCTTCATAGGATATCTGGATTTAATGAAGTTTAATGAAATGTGTAGAGGTTTCTCAATATAGATGTACACTAAGTACCAATACAGATGGGAAATTAGAATTTTAAAAAGCCTAGGGAGTTTGAAACATGATAAAAACATTTGTTTTTTAAAATGAGATTCAACTTGAAAACATGTGAGAGAGCATATTTACAGAAATATAATCAGAAACATATTCAATGACAAGGAGACAATTGGAAAGCAGACAAATCAAACTAAATGGGACATTAAATTAGATGAGACTAAAATACCATGACAATTCAGGGTAAAAAACTAGAAATTATCTTGGTGGCCACATCATGTTACCAAGCACAAAAGTACACCTGAACTAGAATTCACTTTGAGGTAGTATTTCTTTTCTCTTTTCCTTTGTTTAAGAACTCAGAGGAACTGGAAGGAGTTCAAAAAAGAACAGCAAAACACAATTAATAGTCTAGAGAGATTAATTTATATAGTGAGAATTAATAAAATATGCAGTTCTTGGCTGAAGATTTCTAAAGAGAACATGATTTTCAAGTCTTTAAAGGATTTACAAACTGGGTCAATAGAGGGTGATTTGTTCAGTAAAAGGGAGTCTAGGCAGAAACAGTGAGATGTATGTCAACACTAATGCTGAAAACATTTTTCCAATTTTGTTAATACTAAAATCTAAAGCATTTCAAGAGGTACTAGATTCACAGTTCTGTGTGGTTTTTTGTTTGTTTGGTTTTTGTTTTTTGGTTCTTTCAGTGTTTTCAATTCATCTTGAGACATATTAAATGACCCAGGAACACAGTTTTTGGAAAATTTTTTGCACTCATGTCATTCTCTAACAGGTTACGATTGCCCTTTTGAGGCCCTATTTTCACGGTCTATAAATAAATACTGATTTTATAACCCTACCATTATAATAAGGTTGATATCTGATACAGCAAGCCTTTCTACTTTGTTCTTCTTCCAAAAGCTTTGGCTATTTATTTTGTCTCTTTATAAATATTCTGTACACTTACAGATTTTAATAGATTAAACTGTAACATTAGTCCACTTGGGCTGCCATAACGAAATACCATAGACTGGCTGGCTTAAACAACAGAAATTTATTTTCTCATAGTTCTGGAAGCTAGAAGCTCAAAATCAATTTGTTTTCTGGTGAGGGCTGTCTTTCTGGCTTGCAGAAAGCCACCTTCTTGCCATGTCTTTCCTTGGTGCATGCACATGTGTAAAGAGAGATCTCTGGGGTCTGTTTCAGGGCCACACCCTTATCTCAAAATCAATTTGTTTTCTGGTGAGGGCTGTCTTTCTGGCTTGCAGAAAGCCACCTTCTTGCCATGTCTTTACTTGGTGCATGCACATGTGTAAAGAGAGATCTCTGGGGTCTGTTTCAGGGCCACACCCTTATGACCACATTTAACCTTATTTACTTCCTTAGTAGCCCCATTTACAAATACAGTCACAGCGGGGGTAGAAGGTGTAAATCTTCAACACTTGAATTTGGAGGGGACACAAACTTTAAGCCCATAACAACTATTAAACACAGAGGATACTAAAGTACATATCTCTTTTCCTGACCCCTCTTTGAGCAACATTTTCATTTGGCATCAGTACGTATGAAATGTACTTATTTCCTTACAGTTTTATCATTGTGTCATTCACAAATTTCATACTCTCAGCTAAAGATTAATATATAATGTATTCTATTCTTAATTCCAATTAGACCCAAAGTCTTAATTTTCTTAGAAATATAACTTTAATGTGGCTTTCTTTTTTTATTTTCATAATACCATCCATAGGCCTTCAGAACAATATTTCTGAACTGTCACGTACTATTTCATTTGATAAAGATTTGTTGAGGATTGTGTTAGGTATCTTTCAACATACAGTTTCTCAAACAGTAGGTTCTCAACTTTTTTGAATGAATGAATGAATGATTAAAGATGAATTCTGGTTAATAACAGAAGTGTGTCTGAGACGTGTTGTCATCTAAATCACTATAAAAACAGCAACAAAGAGGGAAGATGGGAACGTAGGAGAAAATCAGGAATAGGCAAGAATTCAGGAGTCTTTTCCATCAATTATAGCACCATTATTACTACAGTAATATTATGATCTGGTACTTCCTGAGCCAAAGCAACATGACTAAGAAGTAAATAAAAGAAGGACTCCACCAATGACTCCACTGACATACCAAACCAGGACAAAAAAGGAAAAGAATTAGAGATGGACAGGACATTTCTTTTTCTAGGAATTTCTCTTTAACCTGCTTTTGGTGCCATTAAAAGCAAAAGCATAAAACAATAAATAAGCAGTAATCAAAAAGGCACGAGAGTTAGGCACTGCTGGCTCTAGTTCAGAGAGCCCCATTGACGTGAACTGCCAGTGTGCTGAAGCAGCGGACTTGCCCAATCAGGCCAAGTTAGAATGTGAGAAAAATAGTTCAGACAAAAAGGAATGTTTGGCAACTCCTGTTGAGTGTGTCAACCTGTGTTCTTGGATTCTGTCTACCCAGTGTGCTTGGAATCCAAAGCAATATGGGCTTTGGAACTTCTTTCTCCTAAGTTTCCTATTTTCTGAACTGGGATGCTTAAAAAGAAGCTCCTCTTCTTACACACACACACACACACACACACACACACACACACACACACACACACACACACTCATAGCAGCAAGGGGATATAGCATTTAATGACTGCCTTCTGAATATGGTAAACCCAGGTAAAATTTGCATGCCAGTATCTTTCCTCCAGTTGTTAATCAGAAGTGGGGATGATTCTGCTAGCTTCTAATTATATTTTCCAAGCATCTTGCTTCTCATTTCCGATCTTCAATACTGATGTACATGTAACTTTCTTTATTTAAGGATGGCCAAACAGAATATCAAACAGCAATTGCCCTAAAGGCTCTGAAAAAGAAGACTTTGAAGTCATAGGAGCTATTAGCTACTGGGTCTGGACAAGATAAAGAAGGGAATACATAGAAATAAGATAACTTCACTTCACAGATATATTGCTGCGTAATCAATTTTTAAAAGTATATTGCATTCCTGAGGCATACAAAATGAACTCAAGTGGTTAAAACATATATAACATATAGCTAACATCTATCATCTGCAGGTTGAGTATCCCTTATCTGAAGTGCTTGGGACCAGAAGTTTTCAGATTTCATCTTTTCAGATTTTGGAATATTTGATATACTACTCAAGTATAAACACAAAATTCATTTACATTTTATATATACCTTCTACATATAGCCAGAAGGTAATTTTGTACTTTTTTAAAACAATTTCGTGTGCTTAAGTACTTATGTGTGGAATTTTCTGCAAGTGGCATCATGTCAACGCTCAAAAAGTTTCAGATTTTGCAGCATTTCAGATTTCGGATTGTCAGAGTAGGGAAGCTCAACCTGTATAAAGATTATTTACTAAAGTGAAAAAGAAGATTCTGAAAACCTAAGTAAAAGAGCAGAGAAAGTATGTGAAAAAGCAATTCCCAGAATAAGAAACAGTTGGCCATTAACATTTAAACTTAACTTTGATCTCACTGATATTTGATTTAAAATAAATTAAAATGACAATGAGGTATTTTCCATCTATCTGTCACATACTTTGGGGATATAAGAAATTGGTATAATTTATACAGAAAAGGTAGTATTTATTATTTAATATTAAAACTACACTTTTACCCATGAATTTTACATGTAGGAAGTTTTCCACACAAGCAATCACAATATCAATTAATTAATTAATTTTATTTATTTATTTATTTATTTATTTTTCCTTTTTGTCTTTTTTCATGACCGGCAACGGATCGCAACCCTCAGTGTCACGCCCGTACCGGACCGGGACCGGCAACAGGATCGCAACCCTCGGTGCTGCGCCCGCACCTCGCTCAGCCAGTGAGCGGCCGGTCTGTATGTGGGATCCGAACCCTTGGCGGGAGCACCGCCACGCTCCCAAGCGGCGCACTGTAGCAGTCTGCCACCGGGCTGGCCCAATTTTATTTTATTGAAGCATAATTGATTATACATATTTTGGGGGGTACAGCATTGACTATCATTGCCTGTGTACATGTAATGATCAAATCAATATTATTAGCTTATTTACTGTTACAAATCATAATTGTTTGTACCCCTTACCTGATATCTTCCCAATCCCCCTCTCCCTCCCATCTCACACCTCTAGTAATCACAGATTTTATTTCTCCTTCTGAAAGTTCAGCATATTATTGTGGTCCTTTCTTTCTTTCTTTCTTTCTTTCTTTCTTTCTTTCTTTCTTTCTTTCTTTCTTTCTTTCTTTCTTTCTTTCTTTCTTTCTTTCTTTCTTTCTTT
>NW_007732678.1:31855-38120 GCF_000696425.1 Galeopterus variegatus
TGGGTTTTTTTTTTTTTTTTTTTTTTGGTTTTGGGTTTTTTTTTTTTTTGTGGCTATTGTAAATGGGCTTGCTTTTGTTCATTTCATTTTCCGCTAACTAATTCATTATTGGAGTATAAAAATGCTACTGATTTTTGAATGTTCATTTTGTATCCTGCACCATTACTGAAATTGTTAATCAGCTCTAAGAGTTTTTTGGTAGAGTTTTTAAGTGTTTCTATATATAGGATCATGTAACCTGCAAACAGGGACAATTTGACTTTGTCCTTTCCAATCTGGAGGCCCTTTATTTCTTTCTCTTGACTGATTGCTCTTGTTAGTACTGCCAATACTATGTTAAATAGAAGTGGTGAGAGTGGGCATCCTTGTCTTATTCCTGTTTTTAAGGGAAAAGCCTTCAACTTTTCCCCATTCAGGATGATATGGGCAATTGGTTTGTCATATATGGCTCGTATTGTGTTGAGATGCTTTCTTCTATACTTAATTTGCTGAGAGGCTTTATCATGAAGGGATGTCAAATTTTGTCAAATGCTTTTTCTGCATCTATTGAGATAATAATAAGGTTTTTGTCCTTGATTTTGTGGTGTTTCACATTTTGACTGGTGTACTTGATCATGGTATATATATTTTTGACTTGTTGCTGTATTCTGATTGCAAATATTTTGTTGAGGATTTCGGTTGATATGTTCATCAGAGATGTTGGCCTGTAGTTTTCTTTTTTTTTTTATTGTATATTTGTCTGGTTTTGGCATCAGCATGATGCTGGCCTCACAGAATGATATTGGGAGAACAACCTCTGTTTCAAACTTTTAGAATAGTTTGCAGAGAATTAGTACTAATTTCTTTTTAAATGTTTGGTAAAATTTAGCAGTAAAGCCATCTGGTCCTGTGCTTTTCTTTGTTGTGATGCTGCTGATTACTGCTTCAATCTCATTGCTTATTATTTCTCCTGTTCAAATTTTCTATTTCTTCTTGGTTCAGTGTTAGCAATTTGTATGTATCCAGAAATTTAGCCATTTCCTCCAGTTTTTCATATTTGTTGGCATATAGTTGTTTATAGTAATCTCTAATGATTCTTTGTAATTCTGTGATTATCAGATGTAATGTCTCCTTTTTAATTTCTGATTTTTGTTATTTGGGTCTTCTTTCTCTTTCTTTTTTTTCCCCACTTAGTTCTAATCTTAATTAATTCTTTCTGTCTACTACTTTTGGGATTGGATTGTCCTTGTTTATCTGGTTCTTTGAGGTGTAGTGTTAGTCATTTATTTGGTATCTTTGTATCCTTGATGTAAGCATTTATTGCAACAAACTTCCTTCTTAGTACTGCTTTTGCAGTATCCCACAGGTTTTTGGCATGATGTGTCCTTATTTTCATTAGTTTCAAGACATTTTTTGATTTCCTGTTTAATTTCTCTTGGACCCATAGGTCATTCAGGAGCTTGTTGTTTAGTTTCCATGTATTTGTATGGTTTTCGGAAATTTGCTTGTTATTGATTTCTAGTTTTAATCCATTGTGATCTGAAAAGATACTTGAAATGATTTCAGTTTTTTAAAAATTTTCTGAGACCTGATTTTGACCTACATGTAGTCTACCTTGGAGTATATTTCATGTGCTGATGAGAAGAATGTATATTCTGTAGATGTTGGTTGAAATATTCTGTAGATGTCTGCCAGGTCCAATTGGTCTAAAGTGTAGTTTAAAATCCTCTGTTTCTCTATTAATTTGTTGCCTAGATGATCTCTCCAATGCTGAGAGATGGGTGTTCAGGTCTCACACTATCATCATATTAATATCTGTCTCTTTCTTAAGGTCTAATAGTGTTTGCTTGGTATATTTGGGTGCTCCAGTGTTGGGTGCATACATATTTATGACTGTTATGTCTTTTTGATGGATAGATCCTATTATCATTATATAGTGTCTTTCATTGCCTCTTTTTATGGTTTTTGGTTTAAAGTCTTTTTTTATCCAATGTAAGAACAGCTACTCCTGCTGGGTCGGTTTCCATTTGTATGGTATATCTTTTTCCATCCTTTCACTTTTAGTCTGTGTGTTTCTTTATAGGTGAGGTGGGTCTCTTGTAGACAGCATATAGTTAGGTTTATCTTTTTAATCCAGTCAATCAGTCTGTATTTTTTGAATGAGCAGTTTAATCCATTTACATTTAGGGTTGTTATTGAGAGATATTGTCTTCCTCGTGGCATTTTGCCACATTATGTTTAGAAGTTGTAAATATCTTTTGCTCCTTTCTTTCACTTTTATTATTTGTCCTCAATGTTTGATGCTTTTTAGAGGTGGTAAGGTATAGTTTCTTTTTTCTTTCTCTTTTGCATTTGTTTTAATGGTTAGTTTTGTTCTTTCTTGTTTATTTTTTGGTAGTGATTATTGTTTTTCAGATTCCTCATGCAGGACTCCCTTGAGAATTTCTTTCAGGACTGTTTGTATAGTGCTGCACTCCCAGAGCTTTTGCTTCCCTGGGAAATACACCATTTCACCCTCATTTCCGAAGGATAGCCTGGCACAGTATAATATTCTTGGCTGGCAGTTTCTTTCTACTAGTATTTTTAATATATCATCCCAATTTCTTCTCACATGTAGAGTTTCAGTTCAGAAGTCTGCTGACAGTCTGATGGGGTCTCCATTATAAGTGAATTGACACTTTTCTCTTGCTGCTTTAAGGATTCTCTCTTTGTCTTTGAGATTTGCCAGTTTGACTATAATGTGTCTTGGAGAGGATTTCCTTGAATTGAATCTGTTTGGAGTTCTTTGAGCTGCCTGGATCTGAATGTCTGTGTCTCTCCCTATACCTGGGAAGTTTTCCATTATTATTTCATTGAATAAGTTTTCCATGCTCTTTCCTTTCTCCTCACTTTCTGTAACACCCACAATTCAGATGTTTATGTGCTTAAAGTTGTCTGCTAGCTCTCTTATACTTTCTTCATTTTTTAAATTCTTTTTTCCTTTTTTTTGTCTGCCTGGGTTGTTTTGTAAAGACTTTCTTTGAGATCAGAAATCCTTTCTTCTGCTTGTTCAAATCTGCCACATAAGCTCTCAGTTGTGTTTGTTTATTTCATTGCATGAATCCTTCAGTTCCAGGAGTTCAGCTACATTTTTTCTTAAGGTATTAATCTCTTTGTGAATTTCCTCCTTCATATCCTGTATACTTTTACTCATATTATTGTGATGCTTAACTGAGTTTTCTCTTATCTCATTAAGTTTCCTATAGATTGTTAGTTGAAATTCCTTTTCAGTCATTTCAAGGGTTTCCTATTCTGTAGGGTCTGGTATGTGAGAATTAATATATTTATTTGGTGGTGCTATATTTTCTTTTGTTTCTTCCCATATTTTTAGTATCTCTATATTGATGTCTGGTCATCTGGTAGATCAGTTGCTTCTTCTGTTACTCCAGAGTGGACTTTAAGGAGAAAAACTTCCTCTTCTTTTTCCAGGCTCATCTGGTGACTCTCCTTGTGCCAATGCAGTCAAATATGTGGTAGGTCAACAGCATGGTGGTCATGGCTGCTACTGTGGTGGCAAGCCATCCCTGCAGAAGTAGCAGCTATGGTAGCTGCTGTTGTGGATCACCTCCACAGAAGTGGTTTGGGGTCTCCACATCCCTGTGGTGGAATTCCTCCTGAATTCTGCCAGGTACTTCCCTGCCTTGGGCCTCCCTGTCATGGTGGTAGTGGTCTTCCTGCCTCCTGTGCCGGCAGGGTGGCTGGGTTGGGGCCAGCCAGTGCACTTCCCTTCCTTGGGTCTCAGAAATTACAATATTTAGAAATAACCTAAATGCCCACCAGTAGTGGCATTTACTTCCCTAGGAAAATTAACATGTAGCAATATGAAAGAATGTTATTCTGCCATTAAAATAAATGAGTTATGATAAAAAATGTTGCATAAATAAGGCAAATTGTAAAACTTTATGAAAAGATAATCCCATTTTGGTAAAATAGGTGATATTGGATATAGACCAAACTATTAATAATAAGCCCTGGGAAGTGGTTGTATTACTCAGGGTCCAATTAGGTAGAAGAAACTTTCCAAAGTATTTAAAACAAAAGAGATTTACTATAGTGATTTATAAACCGGTCAGAAACTACTAAGAAGCCCCCCCCCAAAAAAAAAAAAATCATGGGCAACCTATAGATTAGTAACAGCAAGAAGCTAGAACCACCCATTGCTGAAGAGACAAAGCGGGAAGGCAGCACTACTGGAATCTAGTGTCTGGGGTCAGTAACCTGGCTGAAATGAACCTGTCCATCAACTGTGCCAGAAAAGCCACCTAAGTCAGAGGGAAGGAGATTAGTATGCTGGCAAAAATTCAAATTAGGAGGTAAAGGATTAACTTGAGAAAAATGTGACATGAGCTTAACTGAAAGGAGAGAAAATAAAATATATGGTACAGACTATAGAGAAGTCCAATTAACGAGTAATAGTTTCAGCCTGGAGATCTTAAGTGCTCACTATATTTCTGTCCAATTTTATTAAGATAATCCATATAGAGACATAACTTAGACAATAATTTAAATTACAAAAAGTAATTATGTTCATAAAGAAGTATATAGACAAAGAAGTTACCTATAAGAATAAAAGAAGATATTTTCATAATTTTCCTCCTCCATTTAATAAATTCCACAAAACAATCAGTTGAAAAAGTGGAAACTTAGAAATCTTAATTTACTTAAATTCATATTCATATGTGAAGGAAAGATATTTTCAGATGTGCAAGGTTTTGGAAAATATATTACAAAAGTAGACTTCCATAAACTAAAACTGCTTGATGTACAAAATCAAAGAATCAAGTATTCGAACTCAGAAATATAAAAAAATCATTGCAATGAGCTTTAAAACCAGTTACACACAGGAATAAATCTTAGCAATAATTCAAATAGAATAGAGAAAGGAAGGGAGACAAAGAAGGATACAGAGAGAGGAAAAATGAATGAGGATTTATACATTTAAAAAAGAGATGTGGTATAAAATGCTGAATGCTAGTTAGATTAACAAAGAAAGTGAAAGAAAAGAGGGTTAGATGTAGGTATAGAAATTAAAAACCCAAGTATTGATTACCTTTAGTTTCATAAAGACTATTTGCAATTTATTGTACATTTATTTGAATAATTATATATTAAAATTAAGTATACTTTAATTAATCAAACAGAATTAAAACAATTAGGTGACTCGAAAGCCGAATAGGAAGAAAACTACACAAAGGAAAAAAATTTTAAAAATCTGTAAGGAAACACCATCAAAATAAATGCTTGAACTTAATATAAGCCTTTCTATAATTATAGGAGATTTGCATATTCTTCAGTTCTTTCCAATATGGCAAGGAGAGAAAAGGAAATTACTTTTGGCACTGCAATTGCAATTATTAATGACCAATTAGTAGTTATTAGTCCCTGGTTCTCAGAATCACCCAGCAAAGCTTAGGCTGCAACCCTCAGAGAAACCCCCCGAGCAAGTCCATGAGACTGAAGTTCCTCATATGGAAGTGTTTGAAGACCATGCACTTTAGTTCCAGAATGTTCTCATATTTTAGGAAGTTTATGACCACAAAGAAAATAAATGAATCAATGAAAGAAAAATTGTTTGACATAGGTTGTTCCACAAATAACTTATGAAAATGTTTCTAGCTAGACATTATCTTTATACCGGTAAGTTTTATGCATAATAGGATTGATGATTTTAGTAATTTTATGATCCTCTGATTAATTTGGTTTAATCTCTTGAATTTTCATAGATTTGGCAAAGAATTTTTTGTATTATGAGACAACTTTCCATCTTTCTACATGTATAAACTCTTTAGATTTTAGTGGCCTTTTCTAGGTTTGTTTTTATATTTTATTAATCTTCAGTAAATTATGGCTTTTAATAGTTTCCACTTTCATATGTGTATATTTCACATCTATAATATATTTACGTTGTTTAGATAAAGTCTTATATTCTTAAAAAATCTGCAAATTATATGCAAAAACATGCTTATTGTTGTTGGATGAAATAGACTGAATATTTGTGCTACTTTCATATGTGTATATTTCACATCTATAATATATTTACGTTGTTTAGATAAAGTCTTATATTCTTAAAAAAAACTGCAAATTATATGCAAAAACATGCTTATTGTTGTTGGATGAAATAGACTGAATATTTGTGCCCTTCCAAAATTCACATGTTAAAACTCATGTGAATAATGTGAATTTACTCATGTAAATCTCAGTATGATGGTATTTGGAGGTGAACCTGTAGGCCATAATTAGATCATGA
>NW_007732678.1:38454-40029 GCF_000696425.1 Galeopterus variegatus
CTGCAAATTATATGCAAAAACATGCTTATTGTTGTTGGATGAAATAGACTGAATATTTGTGCCCTTCCAAAATTCACATGTTAAAACTCATGTGAATAATGTGAATTTACTCATGTAAATCTCAGTATGATGGTATTTGGAGGTGAACCTGTAGGCCATAATTAGATCATGAGGGTGGAGCCCTTATGAATAAGATTAATGCCCTTATAAGAAGAGGCCAGAGAGCTAGCTAGCTCTCTTTCTTCTTGGGAAGACAGAAGAAGTCGTCAGTCTGAAGCCCAGAATTAGGCCCTCACCAGAACTGGAACTTGCTGGTACTCTAATCTCAGACTTCTAGCCTCCAGGATTGCGAGAAATAAATTTACATTGTTTATAAAGCACCCAATCTACAGCACTTTGTTATAGCAGTTTAACTAAAATATTGGATTTTCCTGAGGAATGTTGTTACACTTTTAGATACTATTTAACAATGGAAAGTAAAAGATAAAAATAGATGTACAGGTTCTCCTTAACTTACAACAGAGTTACATGCTGCTAAACCCATTATAAGTCGGAAATACTAAGTCAAAAATGCATTTAATACTCCAATAAACCTATTGTAAAATCAAAAAATTGTAAGTTGAACCATTGTAAGTTCAGATGCTCTTTGAATTACAATGGAGTTACATCTCAAAAAAGCCATCATAAAATCAAAAAATAGTAAGTCAAACCATCGTAAGTTGGAGGCTTTGCATTAATTTTGCATTCTAGTTATTATAGACATTATTATATTATTGATCTTGTGACACTAATGTTTAATTATTCTTATTTTCTTAGTTATATAAATCATTGTAGTTAAAGGAAAAATAAGTATCACTCTATAAAATTAAATTTAATATTTTTAAAAGATAAAATCATTTAAATAGAGCCAAAATTTAAAAAATATATATTTTTTAAGCTACAAGATCATAGAAAAGAATCTCTATATAAAATAGTGTCTGGAATTCCACATTTTGGATGAAATTGTTCTCTGACAAGTCAGAGGTAGAGGGAAAAAATAGAAAACATGGAAATAAGGAAAACCCCTAATGTGATTGTTTAGCCAATATATTGAGTGAAACACATAAAGATATTGATATTAAAATAAAGGGAAAGTCATTTAATGAACAAGCATTAAAAAGAGATAACACCTTTATTATATGTAAACTAAAGATGTGGATAACATATGCATTTAAGTATTAAATATTAGAAAATCAAACTATAAAAAATTAGGAAAATATAGAATTGAAATTTACAAATCCTCTGAAGGATAAAAACGACTTCCTAAATTTAGAAGTTATAAAGAAATAACCAACAGCAATAGTACATTAAATATGAAAACATATTTTAAATATGCATCCCCATGAAAATTGAAATAAATAAGGGAACATCTAGACTGTCACTATATTCATTTTCAGAGCTCATGTGAAGTAATAATAAGATTCAGTAAATGAGAAAGAAGGAAATTGACAATTGACAAATAATTAAAATCAATTTAAAATTAAGAAAAATTATTTACTAATCAAAAATGCAAATGAAACTAACTGTTTTGCTTCA
>NW_007732678.1:40437-43406 GCF_000696425.1 Galeopterus variegatus
TAAAATTAAGAAAAATTATTTACTAATCAAAAATGCAAATGAAACTAACTGTTTTGCTTCAGAAATTAGCCTCTCCCTCCACAGAAACCCATTTTGGTAAAGGCAACTTCAAATGAACATTTTAATATGTTATTAGTGAAAGTGTAGATTGATAACACTTACAGAAAGCAATTTTTGTACATAGACAAGATTTTTATTCCTCCATTGCCAACACACACACACACCCTGTAAATATGTCAAAAGTTGAATTGTGATTACCAGAAGTTGGTGGCTTCTGCAAAGATTACGAAAATTGTTATTTTTATAGTTTTCTGTATTTTCAAGCTTGAAAAATTTATAACATTATAGAATGTTAATATTGGCAGACTTTTGGGGATCTATTAAACAAAATAATCTAAGTTACAGACAATAGCCTTTGTACTAAGGTGTTCACTGCAGCATTATTTATAGTTATAAAAATTTAAATATACAGGAGTAGAATAATTTAATTATTAATAGTATATTACCTTGAAGGAATATTATTAAGCCACTATTAAGGAAAAAAATTGTTTAATCAGAAAAGCAAAATAAATATAACTCCAGTTATGTTTTTTTTTTTTTCCTTTTTGTCTTTTTTCGAGTCCGGCAACGTATCGCAACCCTCAGTGTCGCGCCCGTACCAGACCGGGACCGGCAACAGTATCGCAACCCTCGGTGTTGCTCCCACACCTCGCTCAGCCAGTGAGCGGGAACCGGTCTGTATGTGGGATCCGAACCCTCGGCGGGAGCGCCGCCACGCTCCCAAGCGGCGCACTGTAGCAGTGCGCCACCGGGCCGGCCCAGTTATGTTAAACTTATTATGTTAACTAGAATAATGCATAATACCTATATCTATGCATATATAATCCATCATGCTATTCTCGTTGTTTCATATGAAAGTGGAATTCAGGATATTTACATCATTCATTTCCTTTTTCCTTAAAATGCAATGTTTTTATAATTTAAAAAGTTTGAATGCATAGAAAATAGACTTTTACTTCTCCATTTCTAAAAATTCATTCTCTAGAAACAACTAAAGATAAACATAACTTGATTACAAAGATATTCTCTGTGGTAGTGAAAGACTAGATGCAACCTAGATACTCAAAGACAAAAAATAGATAAAATTCAGTACAAACATTTAATGAAACACAACTCAGTTATTCAAAGTTGTTTTATAATTATATTTTTGCAATTAAAAATATTCAAGGCATATAGGTAAGTTAAAAAAAGTTTCTAAAATAGTGTTTGTGTGGGAGCGTGTATGTATGGAAAGATAGTTCTCACTAGGCTAACCAACAAAATTGCCATGATTAAAGGCCAGAGATATACATGTTCATTAACATGGACTTCCATTCACCAAGGCCAGTCTGGCTACGGCCACTGATGGGTGGCCAACCTGCAAATAGCAGAGACCATCACTGACCCCAGGAAGGCACCGTTGTCCCAGAGGACCAGCCGGATTAATCACACTGAACAATTTTCATTATGAGAGGCAGAAATTTGTTTTCACTATAATATATACTTACTCCGAATACGGATTTGCCATCCTTACCTGCATACTCTTCAAACTACTTCCTGTGGGCTTACCGAAAGCTTAGAATACCTTCATGGTATTTCACACCACATTGCATCCAACTAGGGAGTTCCCTTTACAGCAACTGAAGTGTGTCCATGGGTATATGGTTATGGAATTAGTTGGTCTTATTTTGTTTCCCATTATCCTGAAGCGACTAGCATATGGTGAAAAAGACTTGAAGACTCAGAAAAATACTACTGTCTTTTCCTGAAATACCTTACAGGGCTGGGATAATTTTACCAGGATACAATATATTTTCTGAATTAGTGACCAATATATATGGTGCTATTTTGGGATCTAGGTTACAATAGCCAAAAGGTAGAAATCAGACTGATTCCTCTCACCATTACCTGTATCATTCTCTACTGAGATTTTGCTTCTTATGCCCTCAGCTTTGGGCTCTGCTTCTCTAGAAGTCAGTAGTTCCCAAGGGAGGAATGTATCCACTAATGGGCATACCGGTGATGCTATTAAAATGGAAACTTAAGTTGCGAAGTGGCCACTTTGATCTTCTCATGCCACTGAACCAATAATCAAAGAAGGAGTTAGATAGAGGTGATAGAATCTGATCATGAAGGGAAACTAGTTTTTACTACACAATGAGAGCAGGAAGGAATTTAAGAAATCTTCTAAGTTCTCAATACTCTCATGTCTTACAAAAAAGGCCCATGAAAAACTATAACAATCTATACCAGTGAATGAGAAATTAAGGTTTGTTTCGTCCTATCAAGTATGCAACCTAACCATCAGAGGAGTTTGCTGAGGGCAAAAGGAATATGGAACAGGCAGTGGGAAAAGGAAGTTACGATCATTTGACTAGTTTTGAATGAGAACTGTAGCAGTTGAGAATTTTTCGTACTGTTTTGAGTATGTGTGTGTGTGTAAGAAGGTATATTGACAAATTTCTTTATTTTATCCCTTTTCCTACTCCTACTATATAACATAAGATGTGTTAATAATGGTTAAACATTTAATTTAAACATTAATCTCGGTATTTAAGTCACTGGATGGCAAAGGGGGAATGTGACTCCACTAGAAGAGAAGTGCACATCACCCAGTGATGAACGAAGTGACATGGAACTTGGTGTGTTATTTTTTTCTGGGAAGATGGTTATGAGTTGTTTTAAGATTTCTAAAATTCCAAAATGACAGTGTTTTTGTTTTTTATATTGCTATTAACTTTTTTTTTACTTCATTATTTTTTATTAAATAAATGAATGCATGTGCATTGCTAAAAAAGAGACAGATACATACTTACAGATCCAGCTGTTCTTCCAGACTTTTTCTGAGGGCACATACTGCTTTTCTTTTTTTTAATTTTTATTGAATCAAAATTGATTATACATATTTTTGAGGTTCAACATTGAGATAT
>NW_007732678.1:43569-46683 GCF_000696425.1 Galeopterus variegatus
TCTCGGTATTTAAGTCACTGGATGGCAAAGGGGGAATGTGACTCCACTAGAAGAGAAGTGCTCATCACCCAGTGATGAACGAAGTGACATGGAACTTGGTGTGTTGTTTTTTTCTGGGAAGATGGTTATGAGTTGTTTTAAGATTTCTAAAATTCCAAAATGACAGTGTTTTTGTTTTTTATATTGCTACTAACTTTTTTTTTACTTCATTATTTTTTATTAAATAAATGAATGCATGTGCATTGCTAAAAAAGAGACAGATACATACTTACAGATCCAGCTGTTCTTCCGGACTTTTTCTGAGGGCACATACTGCTTTTCTTTTTTTTAAATTTTTATTGAATCAAAATTGATTATACATATTTTTGAGGTTCAACATTGAGATATGTTGATCAAATCAATATTACTATCATACATATTGTTACAAATCTTAATTATTCTTCATGCCCCTTGTCCAATCTCTCCCCATCTGCCTTTCTCTCCCCCCTCCTCCCTCTAATTACCCTAGATATCTTCTCTCCTTCTGAAAGAATAATAGTTACTCTGTTGATTTGTTGCCTAGATGATCTGTCCAACACTGAGAGATGTGATCAGGTCCCCCAATATTTATCACAGAGCAGATGCTTCTTCTGTCACTCTGAAATGGACTTTGTGGAGAGAGACCTCTTCTTTATCTATGCTGGTGACTCTCCTTGTGTCAATGCACTCCAGTGGCTGGAGGACCATCTGTGTGGTGGTTGTGGCATCTAGTTGTTTTTGCAGCAGCCATGGTTATTGTGGTGGCTGTGGTGGGCCACCCACTTGGAGGTGATGTTTTTGGCATGCTCCTTGGTGCTGGTGGTGTGCCTGGTTTTAGGGAGTGTCTGGTCCCCAGCTCCATATCTTGGGTCCCCGGGAGGGCCCTGAGGCACTGGGTGTGGTGTGCCAGGTTGTGGGAGGGGGGTCCGGTCCCCTTCTCCATGCCCTGGGTCCCTGGGCAGGCCCCAAGGTACTGGCACAGTGTGCCTGGTTGTGGGAGGGGGGTCTGGTCCACTTCTCCATGCCTTGGGTCACCAGGTGGGCCTGAGGTACTTTCGCGGTGTGCCTGTTTGTGGCAGGGGTATCTGGTCCACTTCTCCATGACATGGGTCCCTGGGCAGGTCCCAAGGTGCTGGCGTAGAGTGCCTGGTTGTGGGAGGGGGATCTGGTTCACTTCCCCATGCCTCAGGTCACTGGGCAGGCCCTGAGGTTCTGTCATGGTGTGCCTTGTTGTGGCAGGGATGTCTGGTCCACTTCTCCATGTCTCAGATCCCTGGATGGGTCCTGAGGCACTGGCACTGTGTGCCTGGTTGTAGGATGGGGGTCCAGTCTCTTTCTCCATGCCTTGGGTCCCCGGGTGGGCCCTGAGGCACTGGTGCAGTGTGCCTGGTTGTGGGAGGGAGGTCCAGTCCCCTTCTCCATGTCTTGGGTCCCCAGTTGGGCCTCAAGGGGCTGGTGCAGTGTGCCTGGTTGTGAGAGGGGGGTCCAGTTCTCTGCAGCATGCCCTGGTTCCCCAGGTGGGCCCCAAGGTGCTGGTGGTATACCTGGATGTGAGAGTGGGATCTGGTCCCCAGATCCATACCTCATGTCCCCTGGTGGGCTCCAAGGTGCTGGTGGTGTGCCTGGGCTGGAACTAATTTTTTCTCCTTTGCTTAGTTCTGAAATGGGGGAACTTCCTGTGGGAACCAGTACATGAGATCTGTGGTTTAGCTAAATCACTCCTTTTTGCTGTTTCCCTGGGGAAGGCTTTCTGTGTAGCTCAGGGTTTAATGGTTGACCTTATAGGTCCTCCCAGCTCTCCAGAGATCTGGTGCACCTGGGTTGTTTAGAAACCATGATCTGGGCCTGAGTTTTTTCATGACACTGCACCTCATACAATTCTGCATTCCTGACCAGTCTCCTCTGAGTGGTCCNTTTCTGTGTAGCTCAGGGTTTAATGGTTGACCTTATAGGTCCTCCCAGCTCTCCAGAGATCCGGTGCACCTGGGTTGTTTAGAAACCATGATCTGGGCCTGAGTATTTTCATGACACTGCACCTCATACAATTCTGCATTCCTGACCAGTCTCCTCTGAGTGGTCCTGTGTTGACTGGGGAGCGGATTGGCTGTCCTTGTTGTGTCCCGTGTTCTCCCAGTGGGCACGTCTCCCCCCACCCCATGCTCCAAACACTTCCCATGGGACAGGCCTGCGCTGGTCCCTTGCAATGACTCACTGGACTCTGAATGGCTCCCCTTTTACAGCTGTTCTGGCTCCTCACTCCTACATGGGTCCACAGTAACCCTATTAGTGGTCTTGCTTTCCTGGGGCCCACAAAGGTTCTCTTCTCTCCTGCTGCCTCCAAGTAACTCCATCTGAAGGGCACAGCTGCGGCTTCTGCCAGCTCCTGCTCCATGTGCTCAGCAGCTGGAGCCTTAAAGAAGCTGCAGCCCAAAATGCTCAGAGCAGATTATTCTTTCTCTCATCATGGCTTCTCCCCCTTCATGAACTCCGCAGGTCTCTCCTCCTCTTCCCCTGAGTTCCAGCAGCCCCAGCTTGGCTGATATTACATTTTTATAGTTGTAAATTTGTTGATTTGTGGGAGAGAGTGACGCTGGGAACCATCTATTCTGCCATCTTGCCCGGAACTCCACTATTTGCTATTAACTTCTAATTTATTCACAATGTAAGCATAAAAGGATTGGAAAATTTATAGGTATATTAGGAAAAGAAGATGTAATACATGCATAAGTGAGAACATTAGAAACAAAATGTATTTAGATATATTCTAGAAGAAAAAATTCTAAATTTGAAAAATGATGAAAGGACATACATCCTTGGGGAAAATTGATATGGATTAATCAAAATATATTGGTAAAAATATTGTATTTTTAAATATGAAGAAAAATATTATAGTTAATTAAGAAAAATAATTAGGTCACTTGTAAGATATATTTTCTACAAAAACAGTTGATATAAGAAAGTAATCTGCAAGCCTTGGGCAGCCTCCACCAGACAGATGGCAGAAGTATACCCAGGGACATCAAGAGCCAAGGGCTGCCACAGACACTGCTGTCACATGGACGATCTGCTATACCCACTGCTGTGCAAGTGGCCCAC
>NW_007732678.1:47787-49571 GCF_000696425.1 Galeopterus variegatus
GAATACAGTAACACATTAAAAAAAATTATACACTATGATCAAGTGGGATTCATCCCAGGGATGCAAGGATGGTGTAACATATGCAAGTCAGTAAATGTGATGCACCACAAAAATTATATGATTACCTCAATAGACAAGAAAAAGCATTTGAAAAGATTCAACATCCCATTATGGTAAAGACTCTCAGCATATTAGGTATAGGGGAAAGTATCTCAACACAATAAAAGCCATATACTGCAAACCCACCACCAATATCATCCAGAATGGGGAAAATCAAAAAGCTTTTCCCTTAAAAATGGAAACAAAACAAGGTTGCCCAGTTTAGTATTGGAAGTACTAGCCAGAGTAATCAGGCAAGAGAAAGAAATAAAGGGCAATCATATTGGAAAGATGAAGTCAAACTTTTCCTGTTTGCAGATGACATGATCCTATATATAGAAACACCTAAGAACTCTACAAAAAACTCCTAGAGCTGATAAATGATTTCAGTATAGTTGCAGGATACAAAATCAACATGCAAAAATCAGTAGCATTTTTATACTCCAATAATGAACNCAAGAAGAAATTAGGCAGGAAATCAAAAAGTTTCTTAAAACTAGTGAAAATAAAGACATATTATTACTAAGAGTAAAGTGTACTACAATAAATGCTTACGTCAAAAGAATAGAGGTTTCAACTAAATGACCTAATTTTATAGGCTGGCCCGGTGGCGCACTGCTACTGTGCGCCACTTGGGAGCGTGGCGGCGCTCCCACCGAGGGTTCGGATCCCACATACAGACCGGTTCCCGCTCACTGGCTGAGTGAGGTGCGGGCGCAACACTGAGGGTTGTGATCCCGTTGCCAGTCCTGGTCCAGTACGGGCGCAACACTGAGGGCTGTGATCCGTTGCTCCGGTCCTGGTCCGGTACGGGCGCGACACTGAGGGTTGTGATCCGTTGCCGGACACGAAAAAAGACAAAAAAAATAAAAAATAAAAAATAAATAAATGACCTAATTCTACACCTCAAAAAACTAGAAAAACAAGAACAATCCAATCCCCAAATTAGTAGATGGAAACAATTAAGATCAGAGCAGAACTAAATGAAATAGAGACCCCCCAAAAAACATACAAAAGATCAATGACAACGAAGTTTTTTTTTTTTTTAAAAAGTTAAAAAAAAAAGAAAAACCATTAATTAGGCTAAATAAAAAAAATGAGAGAAGACCCAAATAACAAAATTCAGAAATGAAAAAAGGGACATTACAACCAATACCTAAGAAATACAAAAGATCATTAGAGACCATTATAAACAACTATATACCAACAAATTTGAAAACCTAGAAGTAATGGATAAATTTCTGGACACATACAAACTACCAATACTGAATAAAGAAGAAATAGAAAACCTCAACAGACCAATAATAAGCAATAAGATTGAAACAGTAATTAGCTGTCTCCCAACAAAGAAAAGTCTGGGACTGGATGACTTTACTGCTGAATTCTACCACGCCTTTAAACAGGAATTAATATTAAACCTTTAAAGAGGAATTCTCAAACAATTCCAGAAAATTGAAACAGAGGTCATTCTCTCAAATTCATTCTATGAGGCCAGCATCACCCTGATACACAAACCAGAAAAAGATGGAACAAAAAAAAAGAAACTACCAGCCAATATCTTCAATGAACATAGATGCAAAAATCCTTAACAACATATTAGAAAACAGAATACAGTAACACATTAAAAAAAATTATACACTATGATCAAGTGGGATTCATCCCAGGGATGCAAGGATGGTGTAACA
>NW_007732678.1:50380-53680 GCF_000696425.1 Galeopterus variegatus
ATATTAGGTATAGGGGAAAGTATCTCAACACAATAAAAGCCATATACTGCAAACCCACCACCAATATCATCCAGAATGGGGAAAATCAAAAAGCTTTTCCCTTAAAAATGGAAACAAAACAAGGTTGCCCAGTTTAGTATTGGAAGTACTAGCCAGAGTAATCAGGCAAGAGAAAGAAATAAAGGGCAATCATATTGGAAAGATGAAGTCAAACTTTTCCTGTTTGCAGATGACATGATCCTATATATAGAAACACCTAAGAACTCTACAAAAAACTCCTAGAGCTGATAAATGATTTCAGTGTAGTTGCAGGATACAAAATCAACATGCAAAAATCAGTAGCATTCTTATACTCCAATAATGAACTAGTTAGCAGAAAAAGAAATGAAGAAAGCAAGCCCATTTATAATAGTCACCAAAAATAAAATAAAGTAAAATAAAATACTTAGGAATCAATTTAACCAAGGAGGTTATAGATCTCTACAATGAGAACTACAAATCACTGTTGAAGGAAAATAAAGAGGACACAAAAAGATGGAAAGACATTCAATGCTTTTGGATTTGAAGTATTAAGAGTTTGAAAATGTCCGTACTAACCAAAGCAATCTACATATTCAATTAAATCCCCATCAAAATTCCAATGACATTCTTCACAGAAATAGAAAAAACAATCCTAATATTCATGTGGGACAACAATATATCCAGAATAGCTGACCAAATCTTGAGCAAAAACAAATAAATAAAGACAAAAGCATTACACTACCTGATTTCAAATTATACTACAAAACTATAGTAAACCAAACAGTATGGTACGGCATAAAAACAGACATTCAGATCAATGGAACAGAATAGAGAACCCAGTAATCAACCCACATACTTATAGCCAATTGATCTTTGACAAAGGCAGCAAGACCACACATTGGACAAGGGACTGCTTCTTCAATAAATGGTGCTGGGAAAACTCGACATCCATATTCAGAAAAATGATACAAGACCCATACCTCTCATCATATACCAAAATCAACTTGAAATGGGTTAAAGACTTAAATATAAGACCCGAAACTATAAAACTCCTAAAAGAAAACATAGGGTAAACACTTGAGGATGTAGGATTGGGCAAAGACTTTATGAGTAAGACCCCAAAAGCACAGGCAACAAAAGAAAAAAATAACAAATGGGATTATATCAAACTAAAAAGCTTCTGCACAGCATAACAAACAATGAACAGGATGAAAAGACAACTTGCAGAGTGGGAGAAAAATATTTATAAACTTTTCTCAAGGCATTAATATCCAAAATATATAAGGAACTCAAACAACTTAACAGTGAAAAACAAGCAACCTGATTTTTAAAAAAATGGGCAAATGAGTTGAATAGGCATTTCTCAAAGGAAGATTCATAAATCGTCAAAAGGAGGCCCTGAGGTAGCAGTGCCAAACCAGCAGCCACCATGCTGTGCCAAAGGACCCAGCCCAGGCAAATCCCTGTCCCCTGAGATGCCTGACCCACCAATCCACAGGCCCTGAGGCTGCAGCACCAAACTGACAGCTGCCGCATGGTGGGAACCAGCCCAGGCAGGTCCCCACCTCCTAAATGGTATCCACCGAACCCCAGGCCCTGAGGCAGCAGTGTTGAATCAGCTGCTCCTGCAGGATACAGGCCAGACACCAGGATGGAACGAGTGGACTGTGAAACCCTCTGTCACTATGACTAAATGCTAATGGAGAGATACCCAAAATATGGAAAACCAAGAAAGTATGATGCCACCAAGGGAATATAATAACTCTCAAGTTCTAGATCCTATAGAACAAGAAGTCCTTGAAATGACTGACAAGGAATTTCGAGTAACAATTCTAAGGATACTAAATGAGATATAAGAAGATTCAGTTAGACAACACAATGAAATGAGAAAAAGAATATAGGCTGTGAAAGAAGAACTGTACAAAGAGATCAATACTCTGAAAAAGAATGTAGTAGAGCTTGTGGAGCTGAAGGATTCATTCAACAAAATACAAAACACAATAGACAGCTTAACCATCAGGATAGAACAAGCATAACAAAAAATTTCTGACCTCGAAGATGGCCTGTTTGAAATAACACAGGTGGACAGTAATAAGAAAAAAGAATCAAAAAAATTGGAGAAAATCTAGGAGGGATAGCAGACAACCTTAAATGCTCAAATATCCAAGTCACGGGTATTAAAGAAGGGGAGGAAAAAGGAAATGGCATTGAAAACATATTCAATGAAATAATAGCAGAAAAACTCCCAGATATAGAGAAAGACACAGATCTTCAGATTCAGAAGGCTCAAAGATCCCCAACATATTCAACCCAAAGAATTACTTTCCAAGACATGTTATACTCAAACTGGAAAAACTCAAAAACAAAGAGAGAATCTTAAAAGCTTCAATACAGAAGCATCAAGTCACTGATGCAAGACAGAAGCATCAAGTCACTGATAAGGGAGCCCATATCAGACTAATATCAGACTTTTCACTGGAAACCCTAAAAGCCCAAAGAAAATGGGATGATATATTCAAAATACAAAAAGACAAAAATTTCCAGCCAAGGATACTTTACCCATCAATACAGAAGCATCAAGTCACTGATAAGGGAGCCCATATCAGACTAATATCAGACTTTTCACTGGAAACCCTAAAAGCCCGAAGAGAATGGGATGATATATTCAAAATACAAAAAGACAAAAATTTCCAGCCAAGGATACTTTACCCAGCATGACTGTCCTTCCAAAATGAAGGGTAAATAGTATATTTCTCAGATAAACAAAAACTGCAGGTATTCACTACCACAACCAGCCTTACAAGAAATTCTCAAGGGAGTAGTGGGTCTGGTACCTGGAAAACAACCATCACCATCGTGAAAGAACAAATCCCTCCAGTAAAATTAAATTTCTAAAAATAAAGAGAAAAAAAGGTTATCTACCATACCAAGAAACCAACAAACACAGAGAGCAACGGGAAACCAGAAAGAAAGGAACAAAAGTCATATAAAACATCCAAACAAAAATCAGTAAAATACTAGGAGTAAATCAACACCTTTCAATAATAACTCTTAATGTAAAAGAATTAAATTCCCCAGTCAAAAGATATAGATTGACTGATTGGATTCGAAAGATGGACCCAACAATTTGCTGCCTTCAAGAGACTCACCTCATCTTTAAAGACACACAGAGTCTAAGAGTGAAAGGATGGAAAAAGATATACCATGCAAATAAAAATGAAAAATGAGCTGCAGTAGCTATTCTTTTTTTTTTTTTTTTTTTCCCTTTTTGTCATTTTT
>NW_007732678.1:54020-54576 GCF_000696425.1 Galeopterus variegatus
CATAAATATATATGCACCCAACATTGGAGCAGCCAGATTTATAAAGCAAACACTATTAGACTAAAGAAAGAGATAGACACTAATACCTGTAATAGTCAGGGACCTGAACACTCCACTCTCAATATTGGGCAGATCATCTAGGGAAATAATCAGTAGAGAAACATAAGATCTAAAGAACACTTTAGACCAATTGGACTTGGCAGATATCTACACAACATTTCATCCAACAATCTCAGAATATTCATTTTTCTCATCAGCACATGAAACATTCTCCAGGATAGATCACATCTTAGGCCACAAATCAAGTCTCAACAAATGTTAAAAAAATGGAATTATTCATGTAATTTTTCAGACCACAATGGATTAATATTAGAAATCAATAACAAACAAAACTCTGGAAACTGTACAAACCCATGAAATTAAACAACATTCTACTTAATGACATATGGGTCCAAGAAGAAATTAAACTGGAAATCAAAAAAAATTCTTGAAACAAATGAAAATAATGACACATCATATCAAAACCTGTGGGATACTGCAAAAGCAGTACTAAGGG
>NW_007732678.1:55491-83152 GCF_000696425.1 Galeopterus variegatus
TGGGATACTGCAAAAGCAGTACTAAGGGGGAAATTTATCACATTAAATGCTTATTTCAGAAAAAATGGAAAGATGGCAAGTAAACTATCTAACATTTCACCTTAAACAACTAGAAAAATAAGAACAATACAAACCCAAAGTTAGGAGACAGAAAGAAATAAATAAGATCAGAGCAGTAATGAAATAGAAAAGCAAAAGCAATACTACAGATCAATGAAAGAAAAAGTTGGTTTCTTGGAAAGATAAATAAAATTGATAAACCATTATCAAGGCTAACTAAAAAAAGCGTGAATACACCAATTACAGAAATTAGAAATGAAAAGGTGAAATTACAATTGATACCTCAGAAATGCATGGAATCATTAGAAACTACTATAAACAACTATATGCCAACAAATTTGAAAATCTGGAGGAAATGGATAAATTTCTGGACACACACAAACTATCAAGACAGAGCCAAAAGACAAAAAACCTGAACAGACCAATAACAATCATAGAGATTGAACCTGTGATCAGCAGTCTCCCAACAAAGAAAAGCCCAGGACCAGATGGCTTCAATGCAGAATTCTACCAAACCTTCAAAAAAGAATTAATACCAATTCTCTACAAACTATTCCAAAAAATTGAAATAGAGGCCATTTTCCCAAACTCATTCTATGAGGCAAACATCACCCTGATCCCCAAATGAAACCAAGATACAACAAAAAAAGAAATGTACAGGCCAATATCCTTGATGAATGTAGATGCAAAAATCCTCAATAAAATACTAGCTAATGTAATACAGCAACACATACATAAAATTATACACCAGAGATTCAAGGTTGGTTCAACATAACACAAATCAATAATTGTGATACACCACATCAATAAAATCAAAGACAGAAACCATATGATTATCTCGGTAACAGGTTATCAGATCAGGACCATCTTCTCATTGTCCTGAAGTTAACCTGTGACCTTTTCCAGTTGGCAAGCTGTGGTTAATATCTACCCTATTAACAGGGTGGTGGCTATTGCTTACAAAGTGATAGACAGTACTATCATATGACCTATGTCTATTGTTAATGTAAGTACAGATTTGCTAAAAGGAATAATGCTAACATTTAAGTTCTAATGGGGATGTAATGATTTTATGTTCTAATGGAATGAACCTACTGCTCATATGGAAAAAGAACAGTGGATATTTGAGCAGCATTATCATGCACATTTTAAGGTTATGCATTGGCTGTGGCCCTATAATCTTGATCTAAATGTCAAAGTGTGATTGTGTACAGCACCATCCCTCACAAAACCAGTTACACTCTCTTATTTTCTACGATCTAATTTTGTAGGTTTAATAATTTTACAGCATATATTTTTATCCCAACACCTTATTCTTAATGATTTATTTAAAACTGGACACCATCAAGTAAAGAGAATTCTATGGTTTCATTCCCATATACTCAATTTATCCCAATCATATAATTTCCCATTAATACCAACCATTCTCTTGTCATTAATATAATCTCCGGTAAATGATGTTTGCTAACTTACATCGTATTTTGGACATCCCCTAGAGGGATACCAAATTTTTCCTTTCCCCATTTTGTATCCCATATATAACTTCACGTGTTTAGCTGCAGCTCATATTTAGTCATGAGCAGTGCTTTTGGAACATATGTTGGTGTGGCCAATTTATCACAATGGGATAATTTTAAATTGTCCGATTTACTCGGATCCTCTGTGGGATTGTTTAGCTCAATGATCACATAATCATTTGTGTTATTTTTATAATCTTTTGGGAATTCAGATAACTGCCACGCTAACCAAAATATCAAAAGAGAGAAAGTAAAAGTAGTACCACTATGCCAAGGCAGAGATCCTTACGGTTGTAGCAAGTGCTCGTAGCTGCGGCCTTGCCAACAGCTCTCCCTCCGGCGGTCCTGCCAACTTGGAGAGGGCAGCCCATGCTGATTCCTTTAGGATCCTGCCATGGCATGGACCACGCCATCTCCCCCTTTTTTATTTTGTTATTTGAAAGTGAGGAGTTCTCATTGTGTTGTCTTTATTGTGGATCCGAGGTATCTGATGAGGACTGGAAAACAAATAATAATAATAATAATAATGATAATGAACACACCAGCTGAATGTATCAAAGACCAAAAGGAAGTACTCGTAAAAGCAGAATGAAGGGACTGGAATATCCAGTTGGCCACATCTTCGGGGAGAAAGCATTTGACAAAATTCAACATTTGTTTATGATAAAGACTATAATAAATTATAAATTGGGTATAGAAGGAAAGTATCTCAACACAATTAAAGCCATATATGACAAACCCACTGCCAATATCATTCTGAATGGGAAAAGTTGAAAGCTTTTCCCTTAAGAATGAGAACAACACAAGGATGCCCACTCTCACCACTCCTATTCAAAATAGTTTTGGAAGTACTAGCCAGAGAAGACAGGGAAGAAAAGGAAATTAAGGGAATCCAGATTGGAAAAGATGAATTCAAACTGTCCCTGTTTGTAGATGATATGATCCTGTATATAGAACAGTCTAAAGACTCTACAAAAAAACTCTTTGGGTTGATAAATGGTTTCAGCAAAGTTACAGGATACTAAATAAACATGCAAAAATCAGTAGCATTTCTTTATTCCTACAAGGAACTAGAAGAAAAAGAAAGCAAGAAAGCTAGCCCATTTACAATAGTTGCCAAAACAATAAAATACTTAGGAATAAAGTTAACCAAGGATATGAAAAATCTCTCTAACAAGAACCACAAATTTCTGTTGAGAGAAATTAAAGAGAACACAAGAAGATGAAAAGATAACCCATGCTCTTGGATTGGAAGAATTAACATTGTGAAAATTTCCATGCTACCCAATGTCAGATTGAATGCAATCCCCATCAAAATTCCAAAGACATTTTTCTCAGAAATGGAAAAAAACAATACTAACATTCATATAGAATAACAAAAGACCGCAAATAGTCAAAGCAATCCTGAGCAAAAAAACTAATGCTGGAGGCATAACACTATCTGATTTTAAACTATACTACAAAGCTATAGTAACTAAAACAGCATAGTACTGGCATAAAAACAGACACACAGACCAGTGGAACAGTGTATTAGAATATTTTCCGTCTGAGGTTGGTTGAATCCACAGATATTGAACCCATGGTTATAGAGAGCCAATGGTATATGGTACATACTTAAGTTTTCTAAATTGCTTTACAAATGCCATTTATAGTTATTTTGGGGAGGGGAACCAGAACCCAATAAAGGTTTTCACATTGTATTTTGTTGTGTAATTCATTAATCTCTTTGATCTGGATCTGTCCCTGATTTTTGGTTTTGTTTTGTTTTTCCTTATCTTGACTTTTTTGAAGAGTCCTGGACAGTGGTCTTATATAAAGCTCCACATCCTGGATTTATCTGATTTTGGTGAGATGATTACATTAACAGAGCAAAAAGACACTCAACAGAGTAGGAGAAAATATTTGCAAAATATATATCTGACAAAGGATTAATATCCAGAATATACAAGGAACTCAAACAACTTAACAGCAAAAAAACAAGTAACCAAATTAAAAATGGGCAAAGGAGCTGAATAGACATTTCTCAAAGGAAGATACACAAATGGCCAACAGACACATGAAAAAATTTTCAGTGTCACTCAGCATTTGGGAAATGCAAATTAAAACCACTTTGAGATATCATCTCACTCTGTTTAGGATGGCTAATATCCAAAAGACAGAATGATAAATGCTGGTGAGCTTTTGGAGAAAAAGTAACCCTCCTATACTGTTGGTGGGACTGCAAAATGGTGCAGCCTTTATGGAAAATGGTTTGGAGGTTCCACAAACAATTACAGATAGATCTACCACATCACCCAGCTATTACACTGCGGGGAATAAACCCAGAGGAATGGAAATCATCCTGCCAAAGGGATACCTGTACTCCCATATCTGTTGAAGCTCTATTTACAATAACAAAGAGTTGAAACCAATTTAAATGTCCATTGACAGACAACTGGATAAGGAAAATGTGGTATATATACAATGGAATACAATTCTGTCATAAAAAAGAATGAAATTCTGTCATTTGCAGCAACATGGATGAACTTAGAGAAAATTACGTTAAGTGAAATATGCCAGACTCAGAAAGTCAAATACTGTATGTCCTCACTCATAACTGGGAGCTAAATAATTTAAGAAATAAATAAAAAAAAGAAAGATATGACAACCACAACAATTCGTTGTACTTTTGAAAGGAAAGAGCAAAACTTAGGCCATCATGGGTGGGAAGATAGGAAGGGGCACTTAGAGAGAAACTGGCAAAGGGCCACAAAAAATGATTACATTGTGTAATGTTGAATATACTAATTATTCTGATTTGAGCATCACATATTGTACACAAGGATTGATATTTGACACTTCACTGATACAAATAATTGATTGTTTCAATAAATAAAAAAAGAAAAGAAGAGTGATTATAAAGGACATTGTTGAAAGTATTGGAAAAATTTTGAATAAAATATATATTAAATAATAATATTATATCGGTGTTAAATTTCCTGAATTTGATAGTTGTATTATGGTTATATGAGGGAATGCTCTTGTTCATAGTTGAAATATTTATGAGTGACATTATTTAGGTCATAAGATCTGCTACTTACTGTTATATTATTGGGCAAAATTTAATATAATTAAAAGTTTTTAAATAATTATAGTATATATGCACAGAAAGAGATAAAGCAAATGTGGCAACTGGTTAAAGATTGGTGAATCTAGGTAAAGAGTGTATGGATATTCATTGTACTATTCTTGAAACTTTTTTTGTGCACTGGAAAGTTTTCAAAATAAAAAGTGGTCAGAAATGTAAGGAAAAAAATGAAAGCAATCTGCAAATTTCTCAGGACAGACAGTTTGACTCATATTTTATATAACCAAGCTGTATAAACAGTGACACTATATGTAAAAATCATGCTTTTGGACACAGTAACAAAAAACCTAACTTAAATTGTCTCAAATCATAGAGGAATATAAATGAAATATTTGCTGATTGGAAATGATCAAAGTTTAATCAAGGCTCCAACTCCATTTTTCTCTAGATTCTCTTAGCTCTGCTCTGCTATCTTTTGACAATATCCACAGGCTGGTAGAACATGGCTACAAACTTTTTAGGCCTCATTTCCATACCAAAAAATATTTTTATAGAGAGGATTGCAACTGTTTTTATGGAGGCTCATTATTTTTGTTGGGTTAAACTAGCTACCCTAGTCATTCATATAGCAGATGCTTCTTGACTGCTTATTCGCTTCCATGCACTCTTTGAAGCATCTAAACCAATTCATATGTCCTGGTGATTCTACGAACCACCTGGCTTAGGCCTAGGTTCCTGAACCAATCACTGGCAAATGGATGGAATTACTATCAGACAAATTAGGATGACCCCTCAATTCAAGATCTTGTAGTGGTACTGAATTCATAATTTGGAGTAGTCCATGAATACTTGTGTAATATATTTGCTTGATTAAAAAATTAACAAAGCTCTTCACTCAGTAAACCTCTAGTATTAAATTTTTTAGCTTCTAGCTAATTAATATTCTTTGCTTTTATACCTCAGAGGAGGGTATATAAAAATACTTGAAATATTCAGAAGAAATTTGGAAAGATAACATTTGAAAAAATTACAAGAAATTTCTTCTCTAATATAAACAGTTTCGAGCACTTTTAGTGTACCATTTTTGCCTCTCATACTCAACTCTGGACTGAGAAGTTTTCTATGAAAGAAAAATTATTTACAGAACATTTATTTCATAAGCTATAGAAATATATGCCTCCCAATTTAAGTCATTCTTAAAATGAGAAATAGCCAGTTGACCATTATTTTAAGCCCAAATCAAATTATTTGGAATATGTGGTTACAGTATTTTTCTGGAATTATACTTTTATTGTTTTCCAAGAGATTTTGTAACCTAAATAAAACTTTTATAATAACAAAAGTTTACAAACCCAATTTAGCACATGAATCTCATACTAGTTATACTAACTCATTATAACTAATTCTCTTCTGAAAACTTTCTGAGAGGAACTTGATCTTCCGTTCTTAGATGATGATCTCTGCATTTAGAGGATTTAAGGGACCCAAAGTTAAGTAACAAAAATTGAACGGTTGATGTTTTGATGGCAGCAGAACTAAATATTTTTTAGCTGTTTCATAAAAAAGAAACTGTGGGGATTTCCTACTAGTAAGTGAAGAATAACTAAAATGTCAAACCTGTTGCTGTAAGAGGTCAGATATTATGTCTAAAGTTGTCTACAGATGTGATTGTTTCTCAGAAACAGGAGATACGGATGTGGGAAGACATTCTAATAGATTTTAAAATGCTCATGGCTGTTTGGCAGAAATATTAGAAGATAAGGATAATTAATTACCCTTATAATAAGATTTCTAGGCTATTTTATCTTTTCCACAAACACCTCTAAGCTCTTTAAAATGTCTATTCAATCATGCCTTATTTAGAAATGCCGCAACTTAATATTACCTTACAAGCATTTTGAGAGAAGATTAAACTAAATATGGGAAAAGTTCAGGGAACTTTAGGAACAAAATATTCAAAAGCCTGGATTTCTAATCTGTGAGTCACTGAGCTAGTCTGCCCAAGGTGAATTACTTTCCATAATGAAGTAACCAGGAAATCTTAGTTTAAATTACAGGACTTCTCCATCATTTACTAGTTGTGTATTTTTGGAAAGTATTTGATCTCTTTAAGCCTCGATTTTCTTACCTATAAAATGGAGATATTAAGGCCTACTGTTTTGATTTAATACAGGTCTTATCAGTTAATAGGATGGCAATTTTATTTTAATAAGCATAACCATATACAACACCTTAAATCCTTTTTGAAACAAGATATGAAGTAAACTTAAAAATTGAAACCTATATATTGCTTACTTCTACTATTTTCAATTCACCTATAATGATGTTTCTGAGCCTTAGCTGCACACTGGAATCACATGGGGAAATTTCAAAATTAATGATGTGTAGGATCTAACCCTGAAATTTTTTATCTCATTGTCTGGGTCATGATGTGGACACCAAGATTTTTAAAGACTGACATAAAAGATAAAGATTAATAAATTAATCTGTGACTTAAATTTAGGTTGTAGTTAAGTCATGCTCAAGAAAGATTGAAAAAAAATTATGAAAAATAATGTCTAAAGGAGATCAATAATGAGAAAAGAGAGGATTAAATAATATTAAACTTGATTTAAGCAGAAGCAATGTGGTTGGCCCTCTCCTCTTCTCACTTTGTACACTCTCCTGGGAGAATTAATCTTCTCCAGGACCTTGATTACCCTCTGTATTATGATGATTCCAAACTGCCACCTGCCCAGACATCACTTCCAGTCACCAACTGTATGCATGACATGTCCAATTATATATACCCAAATCACTTCAGAACCATTATGACCAAAACTAGATTAGTCCTTTTCATCTTAAAATCCTTTCTTCCCTCTTTAATTCCTATACCTGTTGTGGCCACTCCAAAAATACCAGGTGGCTCCCCACCCCAAGTTTGTTCGGATGTGACATTTGCCTTAAGAGGGTATGAAAATGTCTATTACCCACATAGTGCAGTTTTATAGGGAGCAGGAAAACTCCCTATCAGGTCTGAAAATGGCTTGAAAGAACGGAGGAAGAAGATTGATCTGGCTTTAAATGTGATTAAGAGGTGGGGTTGGGGTGCAGGTTCCCTCATGGGACAAGGTATTGAATGGTTTGAACTTCCCCTGCTGGCTCTAAAAGAGGGAGTGCCTAGGGTTTCTTATCAGCTTTCAGACATAGGGCAGAAGAAAAAGGGAAGCATCGGGGCTTGAAAGCTGTCAGCAGGCCATCAGGGTGAATTGTAACATAGATTCTGACTCCACTTTTGATGTGAATTTAGAACAGATGCACATACTTACTGACCACCCACGCTAACATATTAATCGTATTGTAATCTTGTCAGCATGATATCTTTAGTGGACGCCACTGTAATTCTACACATTATAAGTGAGAATACAGTGTAGTAGGTCTATTAAATAAGTGGGCATTGGGAATCATTAGTAGACAATTAATAAACTGCACTATGAATTTGAACAAACCCTGAAGTGTGTGTGTGTATGAATGCATTAGATAGATTAGAGCAGGATATCTGTATCTATTTATACACACATGAAATAGAATGTTTTATTTAACGTTTATTAAATAAAGTGTGTGATAAAGTTTAGGCCAATTTATAGTGACCTTTGTAAAAATAGGCGTGTATTATACTTGAAAAAAGATGCTCCCATTTCATTTGATGATGTTGAATCATTTGTAAACTCTTTGGAATGAAAGGTGAAAATACTGAAACCGATCTAAATAGTTTAAAGTTCTAGCATGTGAAAAATAAACTTTTGTTTTTAAGGAGGGTTGGTCTTTATTTATGCCATGTTCTCTAGTTATTATCCTCATGATTTTTTCCTATTGCTCAATTCTCAGAAGAGAAACTTTTCATTGCTAAGAAGTGCCGTAGTACCTAAACTGTACAGTTTATTATTACCAGAGTTGGCAGATTTGGAGAGGATGATTAATCATAATAGTTCTTGCAATGGCAAAAAATGGATGGAATTTTTTTTTGAAAGGAAGAAAAAGAGGAAATAAAGTCTCTTGGAATTTATAAAAACAGCTGTTTGCCAAATTTATAAGACAGTTAGGATAAATACTTATTGTAAGATCTCTGTTAGATTATTCTATTATTGCAAGTATTTTGACCTCAATTTTATGTTTCTTTGAAAATGAATTTGACAAAAACTAGTCTGTTCTTCAGCATACGAATAAAATACAGATGAATAATGATGAAATAAATGTTTTAAAATGCACATTATAAAAATGTTTAGTGATTATATGTTTGTTTCTATAAAAATATATATTCGAAGCAGATATTATTTTCATAAAATACTTGATTTATTCAAATTGAAAGAACCACCTGCACAATTCTGAAAATGCAAAAGGGGTTGCCTCGATTATGTTAGTTTAAAATATTTTCTTTTGCTGCGTGTATCCGTATAGTTAAACACCAATGTAGATATTTTAGTAGAATCTGCAAGTAATTATAAGAAATACCCAATTGAATGGATTCCATATCCAACAAGGTGTCAAACTTGGCTAACCTAAATCCCTCTAACCACAAACACCTAAGCATTCTAGATAAAAATGTTACATGTTTTATGAATAGCTTTACTAAAGAAAGAAGAGAGAAATCTCCAGACACCATGTACAGGCAGGCAAGAGAATCCAGTCTGTGGGAGTTGAAAACTTAGTGATAACAGCAGACTCTTCAATAGAGCTTACATACCACAGGCCCTTTTATGTCCTCTACTCAACGTAAAAGGATTAAAAAGCTATTTTAATCCTTGCAACACCCCTCCCAGGTAATTACTATTGTTATCCCAGTTTACAAATGTGCAACTGAGGTGCAGAGATGTTACATATCTTACTCAAGGTCACACAGGTTGTAAAAGGCAGACGTGGAATTAAAACCTAGACAATCTGGCACTTGAGTCAGTAAGCTTAACCAGTTCATGGATTAGAACTCCCTGGGTCTGAGATAACAGGACAACGATCTCAAAGCTCTAAAACAAAGTGTTCAAAGAGATTTAAAAATAAACAGAAAATATAATGAAAGAACAAGATAGTAAAATAAGAAAATATTTGTAAAAAGATCTAAATAGAACTTCTGGATTTTAACAAAAGTCATTGAAAATAAAACATTTTACTTCAGTAGATATTACTTTAGTAAAATATTAAATAATTAGTAAACTATTACTATTAAACATGACATAATGTTGAAATTACAGATTATGTGAAATTTGCTATGTATTTTTTTTCTGCCACCAATTTAGAAAATGAAAACCCATTCTATACTGGCTCATAAAGTTTTTTCTTCAGTTTACACTTGACCTCATCTAACTACACAGGACAGAAAATTACCATATATTTTTAGTGTACTACAAATTTTTATGAGCAATATATTTCAGTATTTCCCTGAGATTTTCTGTTAATGTCAGATATTTTCTTTTATTTTACTGTGCTATCACCAAATTTTCAAAAGCTTGCTTTTCTTATCATTAAAAAAAAATTCACTAATCACTATATATGTTATTAAAAGTCATTGTGTTTTGTTTCTTTTAAAATATATAAGTACACTGTAGAGTCATCATGATTTTTTTTTTCCTGGCTTGAAATAGTTATTTCTATCATTAATAATCACAAACAGAAAAATAATTTAATAAATTTACTACAATGGAAATGAATTCCAATCCCTGTGGGAGTAGGATGCATTTGTTCTTATTTTGACAAAGGGACACACATGTATATAGAGATAATTTTATAAATGCAAGCCAAAATGATTGTTGAGAATGTTCAAGACCCCCAAATTTGATATTAAACTTTACTCTCATTATTCAAAATGAAATCAGTAATCCAAATAGCATTCATGTTATATATAGTATTTAAGGAAAATGGTAGAAGTGCTGAAGAAAATATTTTCTGTTCTTACATCAGGTATTACAATAAAGCTTTGACAAATTTTGGGAAAGAGATACCAGAGAGACAACCTTAGACGTGATATGAGTTTAAGAGACTGGAAACCTTATATCTAGATTACATGTACTATGGGCATCGATTTCACTCGGTTTTGTAAAATCCAAGCTAAAGCCTCAATAGGACTAGAGAAAGATTTTTTAACATCTTTTTAACATTTTAAAAAGTATTTATAAAAGAAAATTTATTATTTTTTCTCACCATGGATTATATGTACTTACATGTTTTAGGTCACTAAACATGACATGATATGTTTCAAATAATCCTTACAATTTATTTTGTATATTTTAGTAAGTTCAATTGAGTTGGTTTTACATTAAGAAATTCTTTCTGATTTTCAAAACCTTCTCTTATCCTAACATCACAAAACAGCATTAAATCAATTAGTATGCACAAATTACTAGTTATGCACCAGACATTTTATATATCTCCCAATAAGAAGTCAGGTCTTGAAGAAATCAAGTAGCTTGCTGAAGGATTCTTTAAGGAGTGAACCTGAATAACCAAGGGTCTGTGTGAATAGAAACCCAAGCTCTTTGGCAGTCCTTAAACTCCCTGCTAAGATAACGGAGGAAGGAGCAGCAAAGATGGTAGGAATAGAGGGAGGCATTCCCATGGCATTTGGAAGAAAGAATTTATTTCTCTTTTGAATGTTCAGAGTCCTTTACCCATAATTATTTAAATCCTCTTGTCTCTCTTAATAAACACTAATTTTAATCATAATAAAAGTATCTTCCATTATTGAGTTCTTACCATGGCCACAAGTACTTTTTAAAGGGGATTGCATGCATTCATACATTTAATTTCTACAACACATTTATGAGGTTGCTCCTATTACAATCCTCAGTTTATCAATGGAGGAGAAAAAAGATTAAGTGACCTGCCACAATCACACCTGGCACACAGCAACAACACTACCACTATTTCTTGGAGAAATCAATGAATAAGAAAATACTTTTGAATCTTTCAATATTATTTTATTAGAAGATAGAAAGTTTTCTATAAATTGCAAATATATTATCTGATATTTTTTATATTCTCACATTTTCCTGATTTTTCTTTCTTTCTTTTCTTTTTCCCCTTTCCTTTCTTTTCCTCTCCTATTCTATTCTTTTCTTTCTTTCCTTTTTCCTTTCATTTTCTTTCCTTTTTCCTTTCCTTTTCTTTCCTTTTTCCTTTTTCCTTTCCTTTCCTTTCCTTTTTCCTTTCTTTTCCTTTCCTTTTTTTCTTTTCTGGCAGCTGGCCAGTACAGGGATTGAATTCTGGGCCTTGGTGTTACTGGCATCATGCTCTAAAACCAATTTTCCCTGCTTTTCAATGTCGATAGTAATGGGTTGTTAAGGAAAAATAATTTTTTTTAAGATTCTAAAATATGAGGCAGGAAACAGCTTAGAAGAGATATGTCAATTCTTATTAGCAGCAGATAGGATTTTTCATTTATGCATTTAGTTCTTAACCTCTTTCATCTCATTTATAATCTGACCTTATTTATTTTTATTTTCAAATCTCAAGGAATATTTTGAGCATTTTCTTGGTCTCACGATGCTGTGCCTCTGTCCTACGAATTCTCAGATGGATTACTGAAGTGTAGAGAGGACGACGGCTGACCAGCCTGAGAGAGCAAATTGAGCTCCTGATTAATTTAGGATTAGAGCCTGAGGATCTTTTAACCCTGATTTCCTCTTTCCCTACCCAGAAAAATTAATTAGCCTCAGAAATGTAAACCAATCATAAAACCTACTAATTACTTCATTCTTTCCATGGCTAAGAAAATGAGTCAGAATAATCAGACTTCAAGGATCACAATTCAATTATCAAAAGAAAGTAGACTATCAGCACTTTGCCTTGAAAAGGTAAAACTGAAGATACAAAGTAGCAGATATGGAGGATGAACAGCTCCAGAAATCTAATGTACAATATGAGGACTACAGGTAGTAGAATTATGCTGTTTTGGGGATTCATGCTAAATGAGTAGATTTTAGCTGCTCTTGCCACAAAAACAAAACAAAACAAAAAAATGGGTAACTATGTGAGATAATAATTATGTTAATTTGTTTCACTATGGTAACCTTTTTACTATCTATATGCATCCCATAATATCAAATTGTGTACCTTATATACACAATATAATTTGTTTTTTAGGAAAAGAATAAATAAAGGCTTAAATGGGAAAACCAGAAATTGCTAAGAGTATATTAATGTCTTAACTTTAGTACATCTTTGTTCTTTTCCAGCCTGTTTTTCATGTTCCAGAAACAGATTTCTCTTCCTCCTGTATCTTTCCTTAAACACGGTGTCCTTTAAATAAAAAGTAGAACAGTATTCTCTGGTGTGTTTCTCATAAGTTATTCTAATTTAAATTAATTTGGTGCAATTCAAATGTGCATGTTATTAGGCATATAGGAAACTATTCTTTAAATAAGCAATAATCAAGTTCAAAATTTTAAGAACACCCACAGAAGTGTCTTACACCAACCCTCTGGCAAATAGTGACTAAGATGGCTAAACCAACTACTTAGGGGATGAAATACATTGATTGGAAAAATGTGCATACACAAGAAAATAAAAGAGAAATTTAAAATTTTCTGGATGATTACTGAGGTTCATATTTCACATCGTTACAGGAGAATTTCAGTCATTTACCTATCATTTATTAATGGGTGGTCTAGATTGACAATGCCTTATATGTGTTCAATTATGACCCATTGATATCATTCCAATAGGGGATGAAATACATTGATTGGAAAAACGTGCATACACAAGAAAATAAAAGAGAAATTTAAAATTTTCTGGATGATTACTGAGGTTCATATTTCACATGGTTACAGGAGAATTTCAGTCATTTACCTATCATTTATTAACGGGTGGTCTAGATTGACAATGCCTTATATGTGTTCAATTATGACCCATTGATATCATTCCAAGGACTCTGATATTTCTCAATTTAGCTTAGAACAGTTATTTTACAATGACAATGATTTATATGTTATAGGAACTTTAAATTTCATTACACACATACAGACAGAGTTTGCAATTCATTAACAATTAACTTAAGAGTACAAAAAACATTTCTGAAAAACTTATAAAGTAAAATGATTGGAATTAACATTTCCATTTTTTGCAAACAGGCCACTGTTTACAATAAATGTAAGATGTTCTATCACAAGCATGATTCCTATACCACATCACAGCAAACTCTTTCAGACAGTCATAAAGAATGTGAATCAGGCCTATTAGTATTTTTTGTCACTGTCTCTTCTTAAAATGAGGTCGACAGAGAGTGAGGGCAGGATAAAAATTTTATCAAATGTATTAGTTTGAAGCAAAAAATAAAAATAACCTAAAAATGTTATCCACTGGAAATTTTCCTGCTTAGCATTACAATTTATCTTAATTTTTGCTCCCTCCTTCCCTCTGCTGCTCTCTCTCTCTCTCCCCCTCCTTATTTTCACTTCTATTTATCCTCGTTTGTGTACTTTATCTTGTCCAAATTGAAACCAGAATTGTATTGGGAGGACCCCAAATTCCAAAATATTAGTGATTGACTTTAGTTGAGAATATATAACAGATAACTGATTTGTTTGTGTTTTGGAAAACCTGTTAATTGTTTAAAGAAATTGAAAAACATCATCACCAGTTTATCATTATATCTTGAATATCATATAGATCCTTATCCCTACTATCTTAAATACTTCATAGTTTTTTCTTCCGTATCAAAATATCTTCCCTCTCCTCCCTTCCCACAAATAGAAAAGCAGGAAATAAAAATAAAAAATTCTATATATCATGTGTGATTTTTCTTTCATAACAAATCTTTTAACTATGGTGATGAAATAGTCAAATAAAATTTTAACTCTAGCTTTAAAATAAATATATCTGTAATGTAAATTTATGTTGCTTAAAGACATAAGCAGAAGACATAGGGTTTTCAGTTTAATGTGATTTTATATTTGTAAAAAATATCTTTGTTTTCATTTTTAAAAGTTTTCATTTCTTTCACTTTTAAGGATGATCAGTATCCATTGTGTATATCCATTCATTCACTGATGAACATTTAGATTGTTTCCATGTCTTGGTTATTGTAAATAATGGTGCAGTGAACATGGAGGATCTCTTCAAGATCCTGATTTTCATTTCTTTGGCTATATATACCCAGAAGTGGGATTGCTGAATCATATGGTAGTTCTATTTTTTTATTTTTGGAGAAACCTCCATACTTTTTTAAATTTTAGCTTCTCAAGCACAGGAATTATGCCTGGACCCTTTAAGCTTCTGGAGAAATATCTGACTCTGAGTGTGTGTTTAATAAATGTTTTGTAATTGTTGAATAAATGGAGTCTAAATGGTTTAGTATATACACAAATCTATATTGCAAGTATTATTCCTAATTATTTATTTTAGAACATATTTATGTCTTCATTGTTCATTTATTAATTCATTCAATAAATACTTTAAAGTATTTGAATAAGGAATTGACTCTTCTCAATGAAGTAAGAACCATTGTCCAATCTTCTGTATCTATTTTAATCTTCCTAAACATGGCTAAGCCCTTGCTTTCCTAAATTTGAAGCATATGTCAGATCCATTAGCCGGGATTTGTGCTTGTGCTATCATCTTGTCAACATGCTCTGGTATGACAAAGTACAGAACTAGATGGAAAGAAAGTCGTTCATTAATTAGAAAAAATGCACATAGTGATTTTCAGAGTGTCTTACTCGATAAGACAACAGATATCAGAAGCATCTGTTGTAAAGTCTGGAGTCTAAAGTCTCATTTATTTTGCTCTGTATGTACGAGTAAAGCCTGAATTCTTGTTTCTTCATCTGCAAAAAGTAAATATCTATATCCAGGTAACACAATATTAATTTTTTTTTTGGAATATGTAAAAATAAAGAGATAATAAAGAGCTAATTGAGAAAAATCTGGCAGGACAATTTATATCAAATAACCAATTAATAATTAGTAATGTTAATGTTCATTAAAACCTTAATATTGAATGACTGCTAGAATTTTTGCAATTAGCAAAAGCAATGGTTCTAAAAACAAATAAATAAAGCAATACATTGTCTTTCAAAGCTTCTCCATTACCTTGAATTTCTTCACAGAAGATAATCATCAAATATAATTCTTGAATCACTTAAAAATTATGAATATATATGTGTATTATGTCTCTATATAGAAATATACATATACATGTAATTTTTAAGAGCTGTAAAAAAAGACTAGATAAAGAGCAGTTAGTTGCTCAGAAAGCTCCCAATGAACTCAGTTTAATACTTTTTCTTTTGGCTACTTAAACAGTGCCCTTTATAACTGATACAAGTACAGTTTACTGCAACTTAATTTCATGATGTTGTAACAAAGTATTAATGGGTGAAACAGAGTCTTTTAAAATTACCTTTTTTCCTAATGTGTCTCTTTTTAAGGATAAAAATTTATAATTTGTATAAGGAGAAGCTTTCTAGTTCACGAAAACAAGATGTCATAGAAAAGTATGTGTTTGAGAAATCTGTGCATTTAACGATATTCATTCAACAAATATTTACTGAGCACCTACTATGCACTCTCCTCAGCATTGGGTACAGCAGTAAAGAAGGCAGAAATGTGTTGTTCTCACAGAACTTTTTGCTATACGTGAATATTATCACATTTCTGCATATCCTGCTTATTCCAATCACTAGAGCAGAGTCAGTTTCTCAAAGGCTGCAGATTGTCATTGATTTCTGGCAATTGGCAGTGTTTTTTTTTTTTTTTTTCACATTGTTAGGCCTAATTGTTATTCTTCAGCTGATTACAGGTGAGACCAAGAGTATTGGATATATTGGATTCTCAAAACAAAATAAACAAGCCAGAAAACTAGAAGTGGTGAAAATAAATTTTTTGAAGGTTCTCCAACGATTTGGTATTGTTGGAAAAACACAAACAATAGACCTTTGGACTAGTTGCTTCACTTGCTGAGTTATGGTCCTCAGAGATAACATCTGCTACAAGTCCATTGTTCTCCACAGCCACCAAACCCTCCTACATCAGGAGAGCAAACATGGATCCTAAGAGGGCAGATGGAAGGCTTCTGAGATTTGACAGTCTTTTCACATAAAATGGCTAATATATACTTGTATGGCTATATCTGTCTGGGAAAATTGGCAAATGTTTGAGTAAGTTGATTAAGGAACATAGGCAATTTGGATTATTTCAAGTCCCATTTACATAATCTGAATGTTGAATATTAGATTATATTTTTCTCTCTATACTGTATCTTTTTTTGCAACTTCATTGTATTCCTCATGGTGATATATAATGTCATAGTTTATTCAGTCTCCTAACTGTGGTGGATTGAGAAGGGAGTTAACTAAAAAATGGAAACTAAAGCAAGTATTTGATTAAGTCAGAGGACACAAAGAAACTCAGGTCTTTTGTTTTTTAAATGACATGTATTAATTGCACATATGTATAGGGTACATACTTCAAAGAAATAGAAAAAAAAATCCTAAAATTTATATGGAGCAAGACGATCCTGAATAGCCAAAGCAATCCTGAGAAAAAAGATCAAAGCAGGAGGCATTACACTCCCTGACTTCAAAATATACCACAAAGCTATAAGTAACCAGAACAGCATTGTACTGGCAGAAAAGCAGACACATAGACCATAAGAACAGAATAGAGAACCCAGAAACAAATTCACGTACCTATAGCCAACTGATTTTCCACAAAGGTGCCAAGAACACACACTGGGGGCAAAGACAGTCTCTTCAATGAATGGTGTTGGGAAAACTGGATGTCCGTATATAGAAGAATAAAACTAGACCCTTATCTCTCAATACATACAAAAGTCAATTCACAATGAATTAAATACTTAAATATAAGAACTGAAATTATCAGTCTACTAGAGGAAATCACAGGGGAAACACTTCAGGACATCAAACTGGGCAAAGATTGTATGAATAAGATCTTAAAAGCACAGGCAACAAGAGCTTAATAGACAAATGGGATTATATCAAACTAAAAATCTTCTGCACAGCAAAGGAAACAGAGTTAAGAGACAACCTGCAGAACAAGAGAAAATATTTGCAAACTATTTATCCAACAAGGTATTGATATCCAGAATATACAAGGAACTCAAAAAACTCAAAAGCAAAAAATCCAAATAATCCAATTAAAAATTGGGCAAATGAACTGAATAGGCATTTCTCCAAAGAAAACATACAACTGTTCAATAGGTATATGAAAAAATGCTCAATATCACTAATCAACAGGGAAATGCAAATCAAAACCACATTGAGATACTATCTCACACCAGTTATAATCAAAAGGACTGAAAATAACAAATGCTCGTGAGGATGTGGAGAAACGGGTACTCTTAACACATGTTGATAGGAATGTAAATTACTACAGCTGTTTTGGAAAACAGTATGAAGTTTTCTCAAAAAAAAAAAAAAAAAAAAAAAACACTAATTCCAGCTGTTTCCATGCACCTAATCCTGGAAGTAGAGGCCACTAATGGGCAAGTCACAGCCTGAATTTAAGCCACAGTCATGCTTTCTTTAATCATCACAGTATTTTTAAATTGGAGAATTTTATAAAACATTCCTAATTCTTGACTACTCTTGAAAATCAAAGAAATCTGTCCATGTGAATCCACATTTCCATATGGCAACAAGCAGCTGAGTGTAATGCATATCTGCTACAACCTCCACCATTTCTACTGCCTTACATGCAGTGCATTTCAGTGATCCAAATTACCTGTAGGCGTTTGAGTCTGAGACATTTTCTGGCTCATCCTCTTTTTCCATGATTCGGCCCCTAGTGCTATTAGAACCTGGCAATTAAACTGCACATTTAATTGATATTTCCCATTTTCTTCCTGAAATTTTATATTGACTAACTAGAATTATATAGCATGTGACATTGAGGAGTAGAAGTCTAAATAAGGTGAAATACTGAAATATTATTTTACTGATGAGAAAAACTGAGATATAACTAAAGATTGAGTCAGGATGTGCACACTGGCCACGTGTCCCTAGAGGCTGAAATCTTAACACCAACACTGTATATATACCTATGGTTCAGTCTCTGCACAACGGGATCTATGTAGACCATTCCTTAGACAAAATTGTAAACCAGACTTTTTTGGGGATCTCAAATTGTAAGAACCAACCTCCTTCTGAGCCCCTTTAATGCCAAGAATTTATATTGAAATATCATAATAAAAATTCTAATAGTTAAAAATCCCATAGTGTGGGACACTATGGTAGTATCAATGGACACTAAATTGTTATTTTTAATATTTTTAAAAGTGTGTAAGTGCTAAAAATGACATTTATCTGAAGATGGCAAGCCCCCCTATAATAAATATATGCAAAATGTGAAAATAAAATGCCTGATTTTTTTACTCCTATAATTCTTAATCTACCCATTCTCTCCTATATTTTTTTAAATGTTTGAGATGATAACCTGGAACAGTGCTGAAAGATAACTGCTTAAATCTGGCAAAACCAAAGAATGCCTTAGCATACAGTTCTTTTATTAAATGACACGACTGTTAAAACTTTGATCTGTGTTTTTTAAAATTTATCACTTTAGGTTTCTTAGCTGAGCATAAGTGAATTTTATTTCATTTTAAATTCCATTTCTGATAAATCTGCAATTCAAGCATGCTGCTACCAGATAGAAATCATCTCAATAATCTGCAGGTTCAATTAATAAAAGAAAAATCAAATTCCAAAAATAATTATTGGAAATGTAAATGTATTATAAAAATTCAAAATTCAAATCATGCACAATAATATATAATATGATGCCTCTCCCAAAACAAATCATACACACACTCACACTCAAGTCCCATTTCTCAAAGATAATCACTGCTAACGATTGGTGTATTTTTCTATATTCTTTCTACAGATATTAAACAAGTTTTTTTTTTCTTTCACTCAATGATACATCTTAGCCATGTTTCCATATTTGAATATGTAGATGTAATTCATTCTTCAGGGATACATAGCATTTAATCGCATGATAAATCTTAATTTGTAAAACCATCTCTTGTAAACGTGGGTTTCTTTCACTCAATGATACATCTTAGCCATGTTTCCATATTTGAATATGTAGATGTAATTCATTCTTCAGGGCTACATAGCATTTAATCGCATGATAAATCTTAATTTGTAAAACCATCTCTTGTAAACGTGGGTTATTTTTCTTTCCTGTTATTCTCTTTCCTTTTGTTTGGCTATTACAAAATGTTAAGTGAATATATTTATATAGATATCTTTTCACAACTGTATAAGTGAAAATAGGAATAAATTTTTAGAAGTAGAATGGCTAGTCAGATTGTTGGCACATAAATAGAAGAGTTTAAAAGTAACCCTGAAAATTGTGTGTTACTTTACACTCTCAGGATCTCAGCATCAATAATAGAGGATGTTTCTCTCTCCTCCTGTCTTCTTCCTTATCAAAATTTTATTCATAAACAATTCTTTTAAATAAACAGAATAAACTATAAAATGACATCTCAAAAGTCCTACAATGATTCATAATTTCCATTACCATTAATGGTGCACGGGATGGCTGCTCACTCTAGCCTGCCGTGTAGATGAGGTGGCTTCAGTGCAATGCACAATTCCCAGAACACTTGCACCAACTGTGCCCTTCCCTCTCCCAATTGAAACCCACTCTGGAAATCTCTGGAAAAAGTCTGTCATCATTTTAGTAAAGACCTGAAATCAATTCACAAAATGCTATACATTATTATTAGTAACAAATTACTTGCGTTGCCCCTCATGACTGATAGCAATACAGTAACGTTTCCATAATATGATTGAAAACCTCTGTCTCAAAAGATAATTTGGTTTAGAGATGTTCTGAAAAATAAAACTAAGTTTCTTAGGCCAAATTCTTAAATTGTAAGCTCCGTTTGCCCTGTCAAGGGCTGTAATTCTCAAGAGTAATTCAAAAAATAAAAAGAAAGATCTTTGACAATTTCTAGGAAAAGGTGAGAATTTGTAAATCTTTCTGTTACAAAAGCATTTCAAAGAGCCCTGTGTGAATTCCTTGAGAAATTTATTTGAGCATGATGTTGCACAAAGAGGTAGGAAACACAAATAAAATATACTCTATTCAGCTAAAGAGCGAATAAAAGGAAACTAAAAAGAGGCAGAGAAACATGGTGATGAAATTAAGCTTCCAATTCAAAGAACAAAAATTCAAAATGTGCTTGAATCTTTATTCAGCAAAATAAGATAGTGTCTTTTTGGTTTTTTTTAAAAAGCAACTACAGGGTCTTTGATAGATTTCACTTCTAAAAATAGTTACAGATTGTTTAAGTCACATTACAATCCTATGGGCTACTAAATTTAAATGCCATCAAGTTTTTCAAATCAGTCTGCCTTAATATTTTTCTACTACCACTGATTTGCATAAGCGTGGGTATCTAATAAAGCCCCAGTAAAGCAGGGCTTTGTCATTGTGAATTACTGACTAATCTGAGTGTTGAACGGTTTGATTTTATTAGTGCCTCATTAATAATACGGGAGCAATGGTAAGTGCGTGAAGGAAGCTGTATCATCTGGCAACTGTTCATGGGAAAATACCAGATGGTTCTGCCTCCTGATGTCTAATTTTAGAGAATCTAATTTTGCATTACAAGGCTGCTTTAAGGGATAAAAATATATAATGCATTTTTAAAAATATATACAAATTATGTCAGCATGTCTTTGTCACATTTATGCATTTGCCACACATAAATGCTAAACTGAATATGCAAATTATTTAACTCAAGTTTTCTTTGATAGCACATCCAGTTATTATGAATACCAAATAACAAACCTCATCTTTTCCCAAATAATAATATAATTTATTGGGTTGAGAAGTGTCTAAACGCAACTTACAGTTGATAAGTTGGAAAAAAAAATCACAATGCATAAAGGAGGAAACAATTTAACAGAAATAAATTATATTAAAATCATGAACCAACAGTATGTTTAATGAAGTGTCCTATCCCTTTACATACTGATTTTAACCTTAATTTTCTAGTTTAAAATTAATTTGGAATGATACTTTGTTGACTATTAAGTTTGGACGTAATGTTAAGGCTGGAAACTTTCTCCTTAGCTATAGGAAGCTGTCAAGCTAATTTAAATTGACAGATGTGCTTTTACAGCTGGGGCCATATTGGAATCTTTAAGTTTGGGTCTTTGGGAGAAAAATGATGCATAAAACAGCAAGTACATTTGTGAAGTTGTTTTGCAGCATAGATAGAAGTTAAAATGTTATTTTCTTAACACCTTCCTAGGATTTGCTGCAGCTTTTCCTTCAACTCCAATAAACCATGTTGATTTTATGAGTGATTAAGTCACTATGCTTCACAAGAAGGGAAGTGAAACATTCAAATTGCCTATATAATGCTACTTGAATTCTTATAACTTCCTTTTCGAAGTTATAATCACATATTAATCACTGAATTTGAGTATAACAAGTGTATAGATGTAATTAGGGATTTAAAGTTAAAACTCTTAGCCTAACAACTTCAGTTTGATATTTCATTTTTGTTTCTTATAGATTTTTATTGCTAAATATGGAATTGAAAAAAATCTTCAGGAATCTTTGAGTTATTTCCACATGAAGTATATGCTCCTTTCCCTATGAACGTCATTCATAGAAAGTTAAAAAGTGATAAGATGTGCTGCTGTTGATCTCTGTGGCTTAGCTGTGCAGTCTTCTGAGACAATACACAGATAACATCTGAAGGCTTGTTTGGAGAAGAGCTGAACTGAGGTCACTTTCCAAAACAACAAACTACTGCTCTCTATGACCCTGAAAGGTTAGAGTTTAGGAATTTCCTGGACAGAGTATGTTTTGTCTAGCATTTCTTTCAAAAGTATCAAGAGACTTTACTAGTAATAGTAGGACAATCTCAATCAAAGATGTAGAAGGGTGTGAGTGTTAACAAAATGCATTGAGAATTAGAGGTAAAGAGAAAAAAGACAGCAATTGGGAATCACAAACAAAGGAAAAATGCCTAACTTTACATTAAACCAAAGTCAAGCCAGTTATATGGTTCTGTTTATTGTACTGCTTCTTATTCATTTGCAATAATTTATTTTTTAATTGGAATAAAACAGCTTGGGGTAAAATACAAGCATTAGTGATACTATTGCCATTTGCAAACATTTTCTCCTGAGCTTAATGTAATTTGATTGGTAATACTTGTGCTAGGTAATATTTGTGCATTTCATCTGACATATAAAGTTAAGCCCAAGTTCCAAAAATCCATTGTAATGCCGTAACAAGATCATAGCAAAACTTCTATGGCAGGCACACAGTTTTTCCTTTTTACTAGTGTCTATGTGTTGAAACAGACCTTCTGATCTTATACTTTGGTCAATAACTAAACTTCACACAAGTGATATATGAAAAATAAATGGTTTTATTACTAATCCCTGTCTCAAATATAAGTACCTCAGAGAAACTATGGGTTCGAAATACATATTTAAATTAATTCCATATACTTTTTGAATATACATTAGCAAATACCCTGAACTGTCTGTCTAGTCTGCTTGTTACAATATTTGCAGGTAATGGGCCAAACTCGTCATTCACTGAATTGTTTGCATTAGTAGGGCTTTGTCCCAACTCAGCTTCATATTAATGTTAGTTTGGATCCTATACTGTGAAATTTAAGATGACTTATACTCCCAGTTTTTGTTGGGGTTATGTGATTTATTTTTATTTTTATTTATTTTTATTTTTTATTTATTAAGAATATTCATGAGATACAAAGCTAATTGTCCCCCCTCCTGCCCATGATGTGGGGGCCAGATTCATACTGGGGACATACCCATTACCAGAAATTACTTTTGTCCCCTTTGTCCCTTCCGCATTATCCTCCAACCTCCCTCCCCCTCTCCCTGTGCCCTCCACTCCTATTTGTAGCCCTAGGAATGTTCCCTCCCTCTGTTGGATCACGGCACTACTGTGGTCTTTCTTTCCTTCCTTCCTTTCTCTCTTAGCTCGCACTTATCAGTGAGCACATGCGGTATTTAGCCCTCTGGGTTTTGCTTGTTTCACTCAACATAAATTTTTCCTGGTTCATCCAGGTTGTTGCAAATGGGAGTATTTCATTCTTTTTTATGGCAGAGTAGTATTCCATAGCGTATATATACCATATTTTCCATATCCAATCATCCATTGTGATTTTGGCAAGGAATATTGATATGTGCTGTTAACCACTGAGTTGTACCATGAAGTTAAAATGCCTGGTGGTGTGTGTGCTATAAAGAAGTGATGCTCATCATGATAACGAAGGTCAAGGAATGTCAAGTGCACTAAGTAGAAACATCATTACAGCTTTTGGAAGCAGTTAGTTAAATTTTCTTTTTTCTACATGCTGTATATAAAAAAATCTGTTTTCCTATATAGTGAATGATTTGTTATAATTTCTAACAACACCGACCAAACTAAGCCAAACACTTAAGCCAAATATGAGTTATAACCACATAGTCTTAAAAAAAAAAGATGAAAACCTTAGTCCTTAAAAACAAAAGCGTTTTGGGCAACATACAAAGTTTAGCATGAAGGTTAACCTAAAGATATCTAACATATTGCCAGATAATTTGTATTTGTGCCTAATGAGACTATTTTATAGTACCTTATCTATGGATTGATGCAACAGGGAAAAGCTCTCAAAAAGTTTCTTTTTCCAGGCTTAGTGACAGAGAAATGGACCACCACAAAGGAAGACATTTCCAGGGTTTACCTGGGATAAATAATGTCAGGTTCTATTATTTGGATCAAGAACTGATGGAGTTTGGATGTGTTGTCCCCTCCAAAACGCATGTGGAAATTTGATCTCCAATGTGGCAGTGTTGGAAACTGATTGAGTTACGGAGGCAGATCCCTCATGAAGGATTAATGCTCTCCCTGGGGGAGGGGGGATTAAAGAGTGAGTTCTCGCTATATTAGTTCCCACTAGAGCTCGTTGCTTAAAAAGACCCTGGCACCTTCTCTCTCTCTCTTGCTTCCTCTCCCCATGTGATTTGCTTGTACCCGCTGGCTGCCTACCACTTTCCACCATGAGTAGAAGCAGCCTTAGGCCCGTGCCAGATACAGCTGTCCCAGAGTTGTAAGCCAAATAAACCTCTTTCCTTTATAAATTACCCAGTCTCAGGTATTTCTGTTATAGCAACACAAACGGACTAAAACAAGAACTTTTTGAAAATTTATGCTGAAAAGCAATTATAAGCATTAATTGCATGAGTATTTATTGACTAACTGGCAAGCACTTGATTTTTCTTAGATATTGCATATAGTATATCTAGGGGCAGGTACACAGTACCCGATATTTAATATCATTGGGATCTGATCAGGAAATGAGAGCAACTAAGCAGAAATAGACGTATGGTAGACAAGAGGAAACTACTTGTGATGTCTAAATTACCATGATGTCTCTGTTGGTGTTCCCAAGATCTGGGAGATCATCTAAAATCACAGACAGAACAGCACTGACTTACCAGAAACCTCAAAAATACCTCCCATTATATTCTGAAGTATGTGATCATGAAAATATGCTTTTATCTTCTTCAGTAGATAAAATTTTGGTAGATATTATCTTGGTAGATATTATCTGTTATCATTGATAGATGTTATCTTTATTGCAAGAGGAGGCAATTAAGACTCATGTAACAAAATTTATAACTGTCTATTAAATAGCTACAAAATATCAACGACTAACTACAAGTCACAAGAAAAGTTTTAAACTGGAATTTTAAAACAGTAAAGTTTAGAAATGTCTAACTCTTTGGAATTTTTTTTTTGTCTTTTGTGACTCATTCATCTAAGGATACGTTTATTCCATATACTTTTTCATTGACAAACTCTTAGAACTTCAGTAAGAGTGACAAAAAGCAGGTATCAAGTCCTTCTGCTGTGTGCTTTTGTCACTTCTAGTGTCATCAGGCCCACCACTTACAATCCATGTGAACTTGCTGAGCTTTAGGTTATTCATGCATTAAGCACAGATAGCAATTACTACTGTACAGGATTATGAATACATTAAGTGAAAAGATGTATAGAAAGCTGTGCTGGACAGAGGAAACAGTAAATACTGGGCAGCTATTAGAATTATGATGATAATTTCATGATCACTATTTTTAAGACTGCTAGTAGTAACCTTGAATTCAAGAAGGTCAAGGCCTTGACCTTGTTATAACTAAATAATTGTACTGATTATATGTCTAATCACAAAGACAATAATATGTATATGTAATATGAAACAAGAGGAAGAAAATAATAGCTGTCAAATCTCTTTGATCTGTAACTCTTTCAGTTTAACTTCTAGGTTTTCTTATATACTTAACCATGGTCAATATTTATGGGACATACAAATTCTCCTCATTTCTGAGACATGTGAGATATACCCAGTTTCATCTGCCAACTCTTTAGTTTTCATCTCCTATCAGCTATTCCTCATGCATATATGGATGCATACTTCCATGTAGCACATGTTGGAGAATTTTTGTATGTGTTCTCAGAGGCAAATTAACTTTCTGATTAAAAAGATCATTTAAGGGCCGGCCTCATGGCTCACTCGGGAGAGTGCAGCGCTGGTAGCTCCGAGGCCGCGGGTTTGGATCCTTTATAGGGATGGCCGGTGCACTCACTGGCTTGGCGTGGGTGCGGACGACACCGTGCTGATGGTTGTGATCCCCTTACCTTACCGGTCAAAAAAAAAAGATCATTTAACAAGCCAATATACAAACCTATCACAGTAAAATCAACAACAACAAAACATCCTACCCCCTCCATCTCAGTTGCTAGGTAATTCAGGATCTGACCCGCTTCTGGTAATGTAATTAGATGGATGAGANCCTCATGCATATATGGATGCATACTTCCATGTAGCACATGTTGGAGAATTTTTGTATGTGTTCTCAGAGGCAAATTAACTTTCTGATTAAAAAGATCATTTAAGGGCCGGCCCCATGGCTCACTCTGGAGAGTGCAGCGCTGGTAGCTCCGAGGCCGCGGGTTTGGATCCTTTATAGGGATGGCCGGTGCACTCACTGGCTTGGCGTGGGTGCGGATGACACCGTGCTGATGGTTGTGATCCCCTTACCTTACCGGTCCAAAAAAAAAAAAGATCATTTAACAAGCCAATATACAAACCTATCACAGTAAAATCAACAACAACAAAACATCCTACCCCCTCCAACTCAGTTGCTAGGTAATTCAGGATCTGACCCGCTTCTGGTAATGTAATTAGATGGATGAGACACAAGGACAGTGGCCATGTGTGGTTCCTATGCTATCTTATTTATTCCAACAAACCTAGTCTTGCTTTTGTTTTTAATATATAAACTTCATTTATTACACATTTGAAAACATTTTTCCTATAATATGCTAAAAAGTTGACTAAAACAAATTCTAATTAAAATATAATTGAATGAGTAAAAGAGGGGTTAATTAATATGTTGTAAAATTAATAGCCTCAAAGAGGGAACCATAAACTTCTAACAGTGGAAGTTCCCAGTGCTCATGAAATCCTGAAGATTTCGCCTCCAGCCTGGAGTACTGTATCACAAAAAAGTGACGGAAAATAAACTTTAAAAATTTGTAGCCTGGACTTTTAAAAATAAAATTACATTCGACTTTTGTAAAATCCTGGAACTCTAGTTTCTTAACTCTTACTAGAAAATAATTTTTCTTCTTAAGGTATAAATATTTTCTTAAGAATAAAACATTAACTTTGAATATTAGCCATATAATGAGATACACTTTTTAATCATCCATTTATGAAATAGGAATATAACTGTGCTACTTTTTACAAATTCTTAGCTTTTGATTTTAACTCTGCATACCTTATGAAATATATGAGTAAGAACTGATGAAAATACAAAAAATGCTACAGTGGGTTGATTTCTTGATGACCTGGTATAGTGCATGAAGTTTTTTTCTCCAATCGTAATTTATATTGGCTTTATTATTATAACATAACACTATAATATTATAGTATTGCATAATGCTATAATAATATTACTATGTTAATAGCTTAAAA
>NW_007732678.1:83742-87386 GCF_000696425.1 Galeopterus variegatus
AGTTTTTTTCTCCAATCGTAATTTATATTGGCTTTATTATTATAACATAACACTATAATATTATAGTATTGCATAATGCTATAATAATATTACTATGTTAATAGCTTAAAAATTCTCATTTTTAAATAGTTTTATTTTTAAAATGTGATTTTATCATAAATCATAAAGAAGTATATCTTAAGTCTATGAACAAAAAGAGAATAGACAAAGTAAATTCTGGAATAATTCAAAGAAAATTTTACTTACTGCTATGGCAATATTCTAGATATTTTAGCTGAGCACAATTTTTATAGTAAAATATCTGAGTAATGCTTATATATCTTTCCTTAATTTGAGTTTTGAAAAAGCCAGAAGTCAGAAAGAGAAAAGATATCTGATCATTTATTTCTCTAGGTTTTATTTTATTTTATTTTTTTTGTAAATCTTCAGAGACTTCATTATTCCTGCGTTTCAGAAGGCAGAACTATAACATGTATTGATGCAGAAGCAACTCAGAGGTTAAGTTTGCTTGTTTTTCCCTTGCTGCTATGTTTGTTTGTTTTTTAATAGAGAGAGGGAGATACTGAGGTATTTTGAGCAGTTGGGAAAGTTATATTTTTAGCAAGCCCTTTTGTGCTATTTGAAATACCCATATTTCATTTATCATATAGAATTTTAAAATGTCACATAGTCCAGAGCCAAAATATGAACTTTTATAGTGTTAATGTATGTACTTGTTGGCTATTTGCATGTCTTCCTTTGAAAAATGTCTATTCAGCTCCTTTTCCCATTTTTTAATTGGGTTATTTGTTTTTTTACTGTGTAATTGTTTGAGTCCCTTGTACATAATGGATATTAATCCCTTGTCAGATACATAGTTAGCAAAAATTTTCTCCCACTCCGTAGGTTGTTGTTTCACTCTATTGATTGTTTCCCTTGCTGTGCAGAAACTTTTTAGTTTGATGTAGTCCCATTTGTTTATTTTTTTCTTTTGTTGCTTGTGCTTTCAGGCTCATGTTCATAAAGTCTGTGCCCAGACCTAACTCCTGAAGAGTTTCACCTATATTTTCCCTTAGTAATTTTACAGTTTCAGGACTTATACTTAAGTCTTTAAACCATTTTGAATAGATTTTAGTATGTGGTGAGAAGTGCATGTCTAGTTTCATTCTTCTACATATGGATATCCAAGTTTCCCAGCACCACTTATTGAAGAGGCAGTCTTTTCACCAATATATGTTTTTGTTGCCTATGTCAAATATCACATGGCTGTAAGCCTGAGGGGTGATTTCTGGTTTCTCTGTTCTGTTCCACTGGTCTGTCTATTTTTTCTGACAGTACCATGCTGTTTTGGTTACTATAGCTTTGAAGTATAATTTGAAGTCAGGTAGTGTTATGCCTCTGGCTTTATTTTTTTATCACTAGTCATTGGGAAATGCAAATAAAAACCACACTGAGATACCACCTCACCCCAGTTATACTGACTATAATAAAAAAGACGGTGAATAACAAATGATGGTGAGGGTGTGGAGAGAAGGGAATGTTCCTGCACTGTTTGAGGGACTGTAAATTAGTACAACCACTATGGAAAATAGTATGAAGCTTTCTCAAACAACCACAGATAGATCTTCCATATGATCTCGCAATCCCACTTCTGGATATATACCCAGAGGAATGGAAATCATCAGGTTGAAGGGATACCTGCACTCCCATGTTCATCGCAGCTCTGCTTACAATAGCCAGGATATGGAACCAACCTAAATGTCCATCGATGGATGATTGGATAAGGAAACTGTGGTATATATACACCATGGAATACTGCTCTGTAGTAAAAAAGAATGAAATTCTCCCATTTGCAACAACATGGGTGTGCTTGGAGAAACTATGTTGAGTGAAATATGCAAAGCACAGAGGGATAAGTACCACAAGTACTCACTCATAAGTGGGAGATAAGAGAGAAAGACGGAAGTAAAGAAAGACCACAGTGGTGCATTGGACTTATAGAGGGAGAGAACATACCCCGGGATACAAAGTGGAGTGGTGGGGGGGAAGAGAGATGGGGAGGAAGGTTGGGGATAATTGGGTGGGGGACATGGGGTGTAATTGCAATTTGTGGTAATGGGCATGCTGCCAGTATGGATATGGCCTTCACATCTCGGGCACGAGGGGTAACAATCAGCTTTGTATCTCGTGAATATTCATAACAAATAAAAAAAATAAAGTTTTAACTTAATTGAACACTAAAAAATTTCTCTGGACATACACTTTCATGCAAGGTATAGATGATGTCATTTTCCCTATGCAGGTGGAATAAATATATTATGTAGTTCCAACTTGGGAATTTAGAAATATGTCACTGCTCACCCGACTACCATCGTGGTACTGGGCAGAAGGTCTTTCCCTGATCTAAATGACTGGCAGTGTGACCGTGTGGGTTAATATTACACATTCTTGCTTTGACTTAAGGAGAGATTAGGTGGTGAACTGAGAGACTCAATATTGGAAACAAGTAACTGGAATGAGAGGAGCCTGTATAAAGACACTGAGGCAAAGAATAGAATGGGTGTCCGAGAGGACAAACATTAATAGAATCTCTGAGTGAGATAAAGAACAGGACTGGACTGGAGTTTCAGTGCAGGTATTTATGGAAAGGAGCATGGGTTGGGGGAGGGGAGTGGAAGGTTTGTGGGTACAGAACAGAGAAATTGCAGTGCCCTTCACCCACACCCTTCTTATCAGTAACACCTGGAGCACCTCTTGGCACTGTTTGAGTGGCAGATGTAGAAGAAGGAACATCAAGAAAGCCTTTAATTCCTCCTTCTAGAGCCTTCTCTTGTTTTGATATTTTTCCTCTTCAGTCTTACCTAATGTATTATTCTGGGGACTGCTAATCTTGTAATATGCAGTTTTCTTCTTATATGACTATTAGAAAATTTGAAGCAAGACCATAGTCCGCTTCTGGTAAATTGAAAGCACTGTTTTGAACTTAAATGACAATTATCCTCATCTTATTTCCCTACTCAAGTTTTCCCCTTAATCAAATTTCCTAATCTTTCTCATTTTAATTTTGTTGTACACTTTCCCATAAAGTGCCTCAAGTCTCCTTTTTGAAGTAGTAGCCGGTAAATAGATGAATGAAAGAGAGATGACAAAAAAAAAGTTGATGGATCTATGAGGACACTTCAAAAAGTTTATGGAAAAATAGAATTGAAAGATAGTGCAAATCTCTCCATGAACTTTTCAAAATACACTCGTATATACTCTCAGACAGACTGTTTAAAATAAAGTGTATTTAAAGACTGAAGACTCAATGGGAAGGACAGAGAAGGAAAAAGAGATCCTATGATGATGGACATTTCCCCTCCCAACCCGTGTCTCTTCCTTCTCTGTCTATGTAATTACCAAATCCAGTGTTGCACAGCACAAAACAGAGGTGTGGAGGTGACAAAATATGAACAAGCCAATATTGAGAGAGGCTCAGAGAGGAATATTTAATAATAGCAGTAAAGGTCGAATGGGACATGCTCATATATGTTAAGGATTGTATGTATATCTGTGTGTGCATGCACAAAAAATTTTTCTTTGATTATTTATATATACATATTATATGGGGTACTTTAAAAAGTTCACAGAAAATAGAATTTAAATATGATATAAACTTTGCCATT
>NW_007732678.1:87703-96247 GCF_000696425.1 Galeopterus variegatus
GAGGAATATTTAATAATAGCAGTAAAGGTCGAATGGGACATGCTCATATATGTTAAGGATTGTATGTATATCTGTGTGTGCATGCACAAAAAATTTTTCTTTGATTATTTATATATACATATTATATGGGGTACTTTAAAAAGTTCACAGAAAATAGAATTTAAAGATGATATAAACTTTGCCATTAACTTTTTAAAGACTCCTTGTATATATTATAATTATGCATAATATATACTGATTATATATTATGTATAATACACACATACATAAAATCCATAGGGAAAGCAAAGAGTTTTGTGATGCTGGGAGAGGAAAATGCAGCCAGAAAAACTGCTTTGTGGCCATCTTTCATAACCTAATCTTGATTAGTTGGCACATATATTATAAATAATTTATATCTTTCCAAAGCTTTTGAATCTTAAGTTAATGCTATGCCTTGTAGCTATGAATTAGGCATATTCAATAATATTCTCTTTCATTCTCGAGCTCAGATTCTTGTTTGGGTGGTTAACAGAACTTAATATAGGAAAGTTAAAACTTTATGAAACAATATTTCTGAAAAAGGACCATTGGTTGTAAATATTGTATGTCTTAGCATTACTCCAGTATTTGGTACATTATAGACAAATAGATCCACCAATTTTCCAAAGGAAATAATTTTAGAAATGTGTGTTTTGGAAATATAGCCTGAATTTAATATTATAAATGTCTGAGTACAAATTATCATCAAATATCACAATTAAAATGATTAAAGTTTAATAACAATTTGCCTTAAGAGCAAATATCCTATTATTTTGCGAATCAATATTGAGATAATTTATCTTAGAGACTATTTCATTTGAACTTCTTTGATACATCATATCATAAAAAGGTGTATGAGAGGCTAGGCTACTTAATATCAATTTTGAAAATTATTTAAAAATTAGTGACTATAAAATTGTGGTTTTTCCTTAGAGTATTCATTTTTATAACATTTTTCAGACTTCTCTTTAGTATTTTCAGATCTAACTTCATGATTTTGCCAATTAGTAAAATGATTAGTTTGATATCTTAGTAAGAATCGCCTGAAATTTTCCAGTTTAGTGTTGAAAATTACAAGAATACAAAAGAAGTAAAAAACACAGCCTATGCCCTCTTTATTGTTATTGGCTATTATGATGCCTTGAATGCATAAATCAATTTAGTACAAGTTATAATCAAAATAATTTCCGTTAAATAACACCAAATGACCAGCTTCTCTCTGCTAATCATGCTGTAGTTAAATATTTAGGGCACGGGAGGTACGTTATTATTATTAGAATCACTTCAAATATAAGACAAATGAAGCTCAGGATGGTTCACAGAGACAGTAAAAGGGAGAACTTCAAGTCCAGTATTCTTCTTACCAATTTATATTACCTCCAAGGTAGAAAAGAGGATTAATTTACAATTGGGCTTAATGGGAGAAAATTAAGCCTGTTCTATTTTGAGTACTTAAATGGTTTCTTTAAGGTTATTATTATTATTATTGGAAATGGTAAAAAAAAAAAAGGGAAGAAAACATGTTTCATGACTTGGCACAGAAATATCTAAAATAATTTGGTTGTTCTTTTACCCAGGATAAAAGGCAATGTGGACAAATGTATTAATGAACTCTCACTGGGACATGAGTTGAACCTTTTTCTGCAAACTTGTCTTGATCGGAGTGGGCAAAGATATCCAGGAGTCTATAAGGAGAGCCTAACACTACAGCGGCAAAACTTTTGCTGAGGGCCTGCACTCTGTATTTCAATTTCCTATCTTAAAAATCCTCTCTGTAGGGCTGGCCCGGTGGCGCACTGGATAGTGCGCCGCTTGGGAAGCGCGGCGGCGCTCCCGCCGAGGGTTCGGATCCCACATACAGACCGGTTCCCGCTCACTGGCTGAGCGAGGAGTGGGAGCAACACCGAGGGTTGCAATCCCGTTGCCGGTCCCCGGTCCGGTACGGGGGCAACACTGAGGGTTGCGATTCGTTGCCGGACACGGAAAAAGACAAAAGACAAAAAAAAAAAAAATCCTCTCTGTACATACTGACTTTTTGTATGTGTGACTGGCTTGTACTGAAATCCAAACTGTTGACCTTGGTGTTATAACACCATGATCTAACCGACTGAACTAACTGGCCAACCCTACATACTGAGTTTTAATGAAATTTAACTTATTGTAGTAGATATCTATAAAGAGTTGGTAATAATATCTAAATATTTTAAAAATTACTTGCAAAATCTCATTGATATATTTTACAATACAAATTTTAAAATACAAGTTTATTTTATTATTTTTTTAAACTTAGCAAATATTTATTGTTTCTTCTCATGATCCTCTTTCTCCCTCCTTGTAAATATTCTCCCCTCCTTTTCCTTTGTCTCTCCTCCCACTATGTAGTACTACAAGCTTATAGCCATTTACAGTAATGTGTCACTTAACGATGGGGATATGTTTGAGAAATGTGTTGATAGGTGATTTTGTCATTGTGCGAACATCACAGGGTATATTTACACAAACCTAGATGGTATAGCCTTTTAACACCTAGGCTGTGTGGTATAGCTTATGGCTCCTAGGTTACAAACCTGTAGAGTATGTTACTACACTGAACACTGTAGGCAATTGTAACACAATGGTAAGGGTTTGTGTATTTAAACATATCTAAACATAGAAAAGGCACAGCAGAAATATGGTATAATACATAAAAAATGGTACACTTCTGTGGAGCGTTTACCAAGATTGAAGTTTGCAGGACTGGAAGTTGCTCTGGGTGAGTCAGTGAGTGAGCAGTGAGTGAATGGGAAGGCCTAGGACATCGCTGTACATTATGTAGACTTTATATACACCGTACACTAAAGCTACAATAAATATATAAGAAATAAAGTAATCATACTAAGGTGTTACAATGGCTACTAGGCCATAGGAATTTTTAGCTCCATTATGAAACCATATGCATTTTGTCATTAACTGAAACATCATCATGAAGCATGCGGCTATGTTTTTTATATCTTTCAGAGTTCCTCTGTTTTCATAGCTACAGCTTCTACTTCCAAAGTGTACTGGGCCGGCCCCGTGGCTCACTCGGGAGAGAGCTGCGCTAGTAGCGCCTGAGGCTGCAGCTTCGGATCCTATATAGGGATGGCCGGTGCGCTCACTGACTGAGCGTGGTGCAGACTACCCCTTGCCGAGGGTTGCAATCCCCTTACTGGTCAGGAAAAAAAAGAAAAAAAAGTGTACAGTCACAGAGAGCCTGTTCTCTCAATTGCACTCAATCTCATATCTAAAATTGTCACATACGGAATCAATATCTCTCCCATACTTTTCCCCTGTTTACTTTCTACAATCTAACTTACTGATGTAACCACCTCTTAATTTGTCTCCTTGACTTAAGTACAGTTCCCTTTTTCAAATTTATTTTTTTAATCGAAACATAATTGATTATACATATTTATGGGGTACAGAGTCGACTATCAGTATTTGTGTACAGTGTGTGATGATCAAATCAATATTATTAGCATGTTCATCATTACAAATGGTAATTGTTCTTTGTATCTCTAACCCAGTTACTCCCTAACTCCCTTTCCCCTCCCCCTTTGCCATCTCTAGTAACTATAGGTCTGTTCTCTCCTTCTGAAAATTCAATGTTTTATTGTGGTCCTTTCTTTCTTTCTTTCTTTATTAGCTCCCACTTATGAGTGAGGACATGTGGTATTTCTCTTTCTGTGCCTGGCTTATTTTAAAAAATAAAACAAGTATAATATGAAGAAAAACTATACTCAACCAATAAAAAACTTAAACATTTTCTTTGGGAGAGTTAGAATAAATTCAGGCAGGGTAATTGACATTTTCTTAATGAAGTTGAGGTATCACTTAGCAAAAGCAGGATTAAAGGCCGGTAACAGAGTGGAGACTTTCCCCCACCTGAAAGCTCTTTTCTGTTGAACCCCAATTGTTTTCACACTTTAACTCTATTCTCTGAACCTGTCAGTCAAAGCAAAAATTAAAGATGTTCTGGTTTGTTTTATATGTAAAAAGAGAAAAGCCAGGGGACAGGCTGGGCCCTATTTCATTCATTATTAATCAAATGAGGGATCCTTCTACACATAACAAGAATTTGGAGGTAATTATAGTAAAACTAATCTTTTTCACAAATGGCATAAAATCGTCTTTTCTCTTAGGATCAAGATCCAAAACCTTCTTACTCCAGAGAACTGAACTAAATAAAATAATTTGTTTTCATTAGGCATCTTTCATCATGAATACTACTCAGATATGAAAGCATAAATCTTAATATCCTATTGCATGCTTATGTCCTGAGGCACATGGGGGTTAAAATTTTCTGAAAGCCATTATTAGATACACTTCAAAAAAGAGAATTATAATCCATGGGATCAGTAAGCAAGAAATATAACTGTTTCATTATTTTCCACTATGAATCTTATGAAATTGAAGTATCTTAAGTCTCAAGTAAGTAGAGTTGAGACAGGACCTCATGTCTTTGAAGTGTCTTTTCTTAAATATCTCCAAAACATTTATGTCCGAGAGTTCATTATCTCTGTGGGCTTCCACAGAAAGTAATGGGCTTATGGTTTGCTAAATGCATTCTTCTACAATTAACCTGGAGTAGATCTTGAATGCTTATTGGTGTAAACTAAATTAAAGAGGTGCAAATTTCAATAATTTAATATGAAATTAAAGAAAATAAATCTGCCTTTTAAAATAGCATTTGTGATTTTATCTAAGCACCTGTTTAATATCAGTCTCCTTTTTTGGGGGGGCGGGTTGCAGCTGGCCAGTACAGGGATTGAACTCCCTGGACCTGGACATTATCACATTATCAGCACCATTCTCTAACCACCTGAACTAGCCAGCCAGCCGCCCCCTCAATCTCCTTTAAATATCTGGTTGGTATTTGTTTCCTTATATCCAAGTTGGCAGCATAGAATCTATAACCCCAAAGGTACAATCCTTCTTAAATTTTGTCTTATTTTAAGATAATGCCTAAACACTGTGGCATCACACAATAATGGTAAAAGTTTTGACTGAGGACCTATGAATCAGATATTGTGGCAGGACTTTCCATTCACTACCTTATGTTATCTTCCTGACAACCCTGTGAGAACTATCATTGCCTCATTTAATAGAAGAAGAAGCTGAAGGACTAAGAAATTAAGAACTTTTCCAGTTTAAGGTTTAGCAGAGCACATACTCAAACCCTGGCAGGAATTTTACGAATCTCACTTTTGCTTGCATAGGGAGCAGCCATTCTACCATCAAAAGAAAATTTATGTTTGAAATGTCAGGACCGATTTTGCCACCAAGTCACACTACAGCATCCAGAGAAGGGAAACTGGGCATTCTGTCTTAGAAATTCACTAACTTCACGTACAAATTAGTTAAATTATTTAATTATAAAACAGCACAAATTAGTTTAAAATGTTATAGATCCTTATACATTATAACTAGTTTAAAAGAGACTTTGGCATCTGGAAGACATAGCCCAGGTTAAATTATTTAATTATAAAACAGCACAAATTAGTTTAAAATGTCATAGATCCTTATACATTATAACTAGTTTAAAAGAGACTTTGGCATCTGGAAGACATAGCCCAGAACTATAAATCTCTGCTAAAAATTTTAGTTGTCACATCCTGATCTGTACCTGGAACATCCTGTGAAATATGTATTATTATTGTTATTGTTAATAAAAATAATAATTATTATTTTACATATGAGACCACGTATTAAAAACAAGAACAAACTCACACAATTATAAATTTCATTTTAGGTAAAGATACTTTCATGAGATGATAGTTTCTGCTTCCAGTTTAAATGTGTTTAAAGAATGAATAAGAAATAGGAACCAGAGAAAACACTTATTTATTCAGATACTAAGTATAGACCTTAATTTATGAGGAATGTCAGATTGATTTCCATATCACTTAACTAAATAAGTCTAAATAATGAATGCATAGCTAAACAAATCTAAGCAATTCCCCATTATTTCCCAAGTACAATGCTGCACTTGCAAAGGTGGGCATATTGGCTTCAATACCATGGTATGGTTAAAATTTTCAAGGAGCTCTAATTGTCCCCACAAGATCATCAGGGATATCCACTGGAGAGCATGATGCTGAAGTGGCCAGCCCTTCCTGCTGTGTCCTGGTCCCAGAACACAAAAGAAGGTCTGAACATCATAAGAATCACTTCTCTTGACAGCAATTGAAGTGAAGTAATCCTCCCTCAAGTGGAAATAACAATAACTGCTATTCTATCTATTCAAGCTTCTGTTTATAAAATTGCTATCTTGCCCTGTTCAAGGTCAGAAGATTGTTTACTCTCTGTAAATCACTGAATTCTTTTAAAAAATCCATTACATTCTTCGAATTTGAAAATATTCTAGTTTTTGCTAAACATTTTAAATCCATTTATGGCAGTTGTTATAACTTCTCTCTGGTTTTGAGGAAAAGGATACTCAACATGGAAGAATGGTTATTCCAAGGGCATGACTGACTTTTTAATAGATGTGGTGTTCCAGTGCCATAAATCTACATGATTTCATGTAAGGATAAGCCTTTCCTAAATGCTCTTTTACTGGCTTGCATAGAAAACATTGACCTAAGGCGATCTTATCACGTACTTTCTTGGTTATGAATGTTTAGGGTGTCTTTTTAAATGGGGTGATAACTAATTTATATGACATTACTGAGCAAATAAACTCAGTTCTTGTGAATCTGTAAGACAGCTTCTAGTTTATCATCAGTTATCCACTGTGCACCTTGTAAGTGGCTGCCACCAAGCCAGCACTGGGCTAGACCCATAATGAATTAATACAAATAAAAGAAAGGAAAAAGATTGGGAAAAATTTGCTCTCTGTTTGAATATACATTTGAATACATATAAATTTGAATCTACAGCTGCCTCTTTGAATCCACATTTAATACCAAAGAAGCATCCAACAAAACATCCAAAGGAACATGATGCTTATGTTAGGAAGCAAAATTTGGCTGAATATGCTAGAGATAAAGTGCCTAAATGCAAGGCTATGTGCAGACAGAAGAAAAACAGCGATAAATTATAGCTCTATCAACCAAAAAAGACTATGCTGTACCTTATTTTCATGTTGATTTTTGGCATGAACCACAATATTCCTGAATCATTTTGAAAGAGTGCAATAGGAAAATTTGTGTTAGCATTAAACCAGATAAAAACTAAGAATAAAAAGCAGTAGTCAGAACTATGTTTATTTTGTCTATAAAGATTTTACAACGCTCAGAGAGCAACAGGCAATTAGCACTGGAAAATAATTACTCTCTTAGTAAGTGACAGAAGCTAGAAAAATCTAGGAAAAGCAAGAGAAGGCATGAATGCTAACACGGCTCTACACAATGAAGTTTAAAAGCAAGAGTGGAGATAAATCTTTTTGGTCAGTTTCTTCTTCAGCTTCTGGGACACCCGCAGTATAGAATCTGTACAGCCTCTGATAACTGCCATGGGAAGGAAAACACGTTTAAGGATATTTTTCTCATGGAGTCAGGAAACATGGCTTTAATAGCAGAGTTCTTTCCAAGCTGATACTCTGCTCTCTCTTAGTGTCATTGGTTGTTATTCAGAGATCTAAATTCAGGATTCAATGACATTTAGATTTTTCATAGTTACTCAGAGGCCTTAATGATAATACTACGAATAAATATGCATAATCACACATAGCTATGGCTACAACATCCCATTCCAAACATATCATTGTACCTTACTGACAACGCCTAAAGGAAACGACTCAGAGGCCCTAATGATAATACTACAAATAAATGTGCATAATCACACATAGCGATGGCTACAACATCCCATTCCAAACATATCATTGTACCTTACTGACAACGCCTAAAGGAAACTGACAATTCCCTCCAACACTCCCCCTGACAGACTTCCTTTCAAGTGACCTGCTTTTATGAGAATGTGATCTGCTGGACACCAGCGTAATTGCACTAAGGTAATCATGGCCAATCTGAGAAACAGTGCTAGTTCCCAAAGAGATATTCAATTGTCTATCAAAGTAAAAGAACAATAACAGGTGTAGTAAGTTTTCTTCAAGCTATATTAATTCAATGGAATGAACAAGATTTACATTTGAGATTATGTCATTCTATATCTTGTGGTAAACCCTCTTCATTAAAGAAATGATGGCAAAAAAAAAAAACTAATTCATTTTTTAAATTGCTTTGCATTTTGAGTCTTTATTTGGCAAAATAATGATGCCTCGACAATCTTTTGTCAATGCTGATTTTATTTTTATAGTTATATAGTTGATTGAGCCATAAAATTAAAAAATCCTAGGAACTATTTTAAAAGGTAGCCCTACTGTCAAAAATTTGGCCTTTTAAACTTTCCAATTTAAGCACAAAAACCAGTTTACAAAGCAAAAGAATGAACCTTTGTAACCCAGAGGAGTTGCATATATATGGTAGGTGTACAAAAGTTTTGAAAAGTAAGCATTAGGTACATTAAAACAGTGAGATGACATTTTCCTCATAAAAATGGATA
>NW_007732678.1:96876-104007 GCF_000696425.1 Galeopterus variegatus
CTGTAATTGGGTTTTGGATATGGAGTAAAGTAGACTCACCACTTCTTATTAAAAAGATTATTCTTTTCCTTCTTCACTGTAATATGATTTTTATTATAAATCAAGTGTCCAAACATGTGTTGCTGTTTCTATGTTCTCTGTTCTTATCCATTACTTTACTTATCCTTGTACTAACACAACACATTTTAACTACCGTAGTTTTAATATTAGTCTTTATATCTGGTGGGGCAAGTCCTCTGACTTTGTTCCTCAGCAGTGACTCAGCTACTCTTTGCCGTGTCCATTTATACATACATTTTAGTATCAGCTTGTCAAATTCTATTTTTTAAAATCTTCTGTGCTTTTGGTTGGAATTGAATTAAATCTGCTTATTACTTAGGGAGAATTGGCATTTTAATAATATTGAAACCTTCAACTAATTAATGTGGTTAGATTATGTGTATTTTTTTTTTATTTCAGCTTACCTGTATTATTAAAATAGTAATTGCTGTCAAGGATGCAAATCAGCTGGAACTCTTATACATGGCTATGGGGAATGCAAAGCGCTGAAACTACACTGGAAAAGAGTTTAACAGAATAAGCAATTTGACAGTAATAAGACAAATATTAAATATTAATAGTTATTAGAAAATAGTATCATCAGCAACACATATTAGTAGTTTTAGTAATATTTATTGAAAATAACAATATTCTGTATGAGAAAAATAAACATTTAGAAATGAGGTGAGGCTCATATTACATTTGTCCTCTGTAATAGTTTTAAGAAGCACATTATCTTCAGCTTCAAGCTATATAAAGCCACGTTGAAAATAGTCTAAAAAATAAGGATGTTTATTGCCTTGTGTAATAACCATTTTAGAGTAGCATGGTTCTAGTGCTCAACGAACACCTAGAATATCTATCCACTCTTTCAGTTCTACAGTGAAATACCCGGGCAGGGCGACGGAAGTCGTGCCCCATGGGCACATACAGTAAGGGGGACTCCTTCCAACTTGTGAAAAAAATTTGGTGTATAAACATTGTTTATTTCCTCATGACTGTTAAATTCATTGATTTGTTGTCTGATTGTATACATTGTATGGATGGGAAACAAAGCCAATGTCCTGCACCATATTTCAATCACATAGTATATTAGAGGGGGGAGAAAAACTCTAAATATTAAGAATTTTGAATTAATTATGAATTAAATGAAAATTCCAAGCTTAAATTTGAGACGTAATGCTGAACAAATTTTCCCCACACCCAAGTGGCTTGTCACACAAATCCGGAATCCAAGGATCATGCTTAAAATGTTATTTAATACCTTAATGTATGACACTGATTAATGCTGTAGTCACACAGGGATCATCTTACTCCAAACTAGAAGTATGCCTTGAAATGAGATTTCAATTCAGTATTAGAAAAAATTCCAAGCTGACAGAAAAAAAAAATTTATTAAATTATTTTTAGTGAAATCTAGAACTATCTAGAAAAAGTTTCACTAGCCTTTAACGTTTCTGTATAAAATTAAAAATAAATGAAGTACTTCCTTGTAAAGTTTTTTGTGCTAGAATTGCATTTTTAGATGTTCCCCATGGGCTCACAAATGTTAAATAACTATCACCCAAAACCAAGATTCCAAATTCACACAAGCAGCCTCTGAAGACATGCCAAAACACACAGACAGAAAATAAATAAAGGCATGTCCAGCGCGCTCTCTCTCTCTCTCTCTCTCTCTCTCTCACACACACACACGCGCACACACACACACACACACATTTTCTCTGTTTATCACACTCAAAGATGTGCTGTCACATTTCCCAGAGATTAACTGGGCAGCAGCTTACCTTCAGTGTTTTTTCAGGGTAGCCCAACAAACACTGCGTTCCCCTGACTTCATCTCTTGCTTTCCTTAAATCTATTTATTCCTCCCCTTTCAGATATTTCACGGAGCTCCCATTCCACTAGAAACATTTTTCGCTCCTTTGTTATTCTTGGATCTTAGGCTTCAGGATCTCCCACATTCCCTGCAAGGAAGAGAAGCAAGTACGAAAGACCCGTCAGAAGTCAGCACGTCAGAGCCAGCGCTTAAGAACTTCCCAAGCCTTCCACATCAGCCACCCTAATCCTGCTACTCAATCATGGATGAAGGTTTGTCCAGCTAACTCGAGGATAACACTGTTTGTCAGTTAACATTCCACTTGCAGCCCAGAGATGATCCACATTAGAGTCTTCACCTTCTTTGTATATATGACGTTGCTTAAATGACATGTGGTCCAAAAAATCAGCATTAAACCCATGAGAAGCAAAACTGATAGTTGCTCATGTATGGAGAAGACACTTAAATGTTCTGAGCGCTAGACTAAACATGCCACATCTACCACAATATTCAGTGCACCACATTTATGAAGCCAATACTCTCATTTCTATTTTATAGACAAGGAACAGAAAACTGTAGAGGGTGTTTGGTTAAACTTAACGAAGCTGCTGATGTTGTTGAACTAGGATTCAAACTCTCTTCTGCTTGCAGGGGCCACCTCCAACATTTTTAAGGCTCAGAGAAAAAATACAGATGGAGGCTTATATATTTTATGTCTGAATACTTAAATCAAGCTCAAAACCTTTTGAAGGAACTATCTATATACCTTAAGAAATATTGCTTCATAAAAACCTGGAAGGCCAGGCTCCAGTTTAGGCCTCTCTGACTCCGTGGTATTCTCAGGAACAAAGCCCACCTCTTTTCTTCCAGCCCTGCTTCTGTCCTGCTTTACAAGTGGCCACATGCACACACACATGGGCATCCCAGCCAGCACATCTATGTTTGTCTGTATATACTGCTGACAGCCATCCTTGTCCACTCCATGTCTGCATGGATCTCACACCAATAGTATGACCCATGCAGGGTGACAGTCTCAGAGAAAAAGCTGATCCAGGCCCTGGATGCAGGCTAAGAGCTTTGTTCAGTAGAGAACTTTGAGTCCAGGTATCTGGAGTATGGTCTGAAAAACAGGTGGTGGGAATTAGTTTGGCTCCTTCCTCGAAGCTGTAGCCCTCCTTGCCCACATGGGAAATATCTCAGCTATAAGAGGACCATAGTGAAGCTTCCTAAAGCAGAGCTTCTCAAACTTTTTTTTTTTTTTTTGGCTGCTGGCCAGTAAGGGGACCCGAACTTTTGACACTGGTGTTATAACACTGTGCTCTAACCAACTGAGCTAACTGGCCAGCCCTCAACGTCTAATTGCATTCAAGTCACAAAAGCCTGGGCCCCTGGGCAGGGGCTCCTGTTACTGAGGCCTGAGAGTGGTGATCTCTGTCAGACTCTAAAGCCTCTGCTCCTCTGCTGCCCAGTAAACTTCAGAAGAAAAATAATACAGAAAAGATAAACTTGTTGGGGCATAGTTGGAAAAGTAATAGGTATAGAAAAGTTTCCTGGAAAGAAACTCAAACAATGAGGTCAATGCAAGAGATTTTGTTTCTCCAAAACTATTCAAGTCCAGTTCTCTCTCTGTAGAATACATTATTTTATCACCGTATGTGAATCATTATTTGTTGGCTTTAAGTGACATAGAGTGAGTGGAAATACTAAAAATATTTGCAACTTGGCTCTAAGGAATTGTGGAGAAAAATCCCGGCTTTTCAGTTTGGATCTAACTGTGTCATTAACAAGCTTCCCCGGGTAAGTCACTTAACCTCCCTAAGCCTGATTTTCCTCATCTAGAAAACCACAGTAACAGTACAAGATGAGCAGACCTAAAAAAATGAGATATGAGTCAAATAATATGAGTAATATATGAGTCAGATATGAGTAAAAATATTTATGAAATGAAATAGGTATTTTGAAAATCATACAATGGACTTATCTAGAAATCTGTTTATATGTAAGGTGACAAGATTTACTGCTAATTTGAAGAAAATATTCTTTTAACATCAGGGGAATTAAATACTGCAAATCTTAACTGATGTTTTAGGACATTGTTTACAAAAACTAGGAAACAAAGAGAAGCACTTTTAGAAAACCACTTTTCTCAGAGGAACTTCTATAATGAGTTTCTGCTTCACACTCAGGCGAAGAGAGGAAGTAACCAGGTAAAGTTACAAGATGCAAGTTTATAGTTAAATTATATGCAACTTCTATTATATATAATTTAAAGTAAACTCTCCACCATTCAATAGTTAAGCACCATATATGTTTGAGGGCACTGAAAATAACTTATATGTATGCCCAGAAATATCATTTTAGAAGCCACTATATAAAATATCATATATTATGGTTTGATTATACATTTTCCTAATAAAAAGGCAAAATGGAGTATTTTCCTTTTTTACAAAGTTAATCATTAATTAGATAGTGTCTTACCTCTGCTTAATAATTTCATATTTAAATGATTGCCCTTTATTGCTCCCTTGAAACTAAAGTTTCCTAAAAAGAAAAATTAAGTAGCTGGAGACCTTCTCCAAATACTCACCTTCTCTTTAAGTTTCTTATGTACTTCAATGTACCATTCTGCAGTATTACCTGACATTTATTGCATATAAAAGTATTAACGTCTTATTCATTAGTCTCACTGGGTAATGTCTCCCACATAAATGAATTTCATATAAAACTAAAACACATTTCCTTAAATAAAATTTTAATGATTTTCTATGGAAAAATTTATCCCTTATTCATTGAATCGTGAGTATGTGACAGGCTCCTTACAGATATTATGTCTAATTCTTCAAAATCTTGAATCCTTAGTTTCGCTATCCCATTTTTACTGGGGCTTTAGAATCTTGCCCAAAGATATACATATAGGACAGCACTGTCCAAGTCTGTGAGACTAGCCACACGTGGCCATGGGGTACTTGAAATGTGGCCAGTGCAACTGAAGAACTGAATTTCTAATTTTATTTAATTTTAATTACCTTACATTTGATTTAAAAACTGAAACTTGATTCAGTTATTAGAAAATGTTTAGTGAGAGAACAGAACTGAGGTTACCAGAGTGTGAAAGGGGCAGGGGAAGGGGAAGGGATGTTTAGTGAGGAATTGGTAAAGGGCCACAAAAAATGATTAAATTGTGTAATGTTGAACTTCCAAAAAAAGAAAAAAAAAGAAGAAGAAGAACAGAACTGTGGTTATTAGAGGTGGGAAAGGGGGAGAGGGAGGGAGATTAGTGAGAAATTAGTTAAGGGTCACAAAGATTGATTACGTTTTGTAAACATGAATATGCTAATTATCCTGATTTGATCACCACATATTGTACATATGTATTGATATTCAATTCTGTACCCCAAAAATATATACTATCAATTGTCTTTCAATTAAAAAAATAAAAATAAATTGTGTAATATTGAATACACTAATAATCCTGATTTGAGCATCACTTATTATTGCACGCGGGTATTTATATTCAATGTGGTTTCCCACAGATACACACGATCAATTATGTTTCAATAAAAAGAAATTAAAATGAAAAGAAAATGTTTAAGTGTGCTTGGACAAATTTGGGTACATGAGTAAATGTACCCAAAATTAGGGTACATTTTCAACAGTAAATTTTACAAGGTCTAAGTACAGATCAAGTATGTCAAGTAAAATTTTGGCATCCAAATTGAGATATTTTGGTTGTAAATGTAAATATATATTGTATTCAAAGATTAATACCAAAAAATTGTGAACTATTTCATCAAAGAGTTTTAATATTGATTATATAGAGAAATGATATTTTATATATATATATTAGATTAAGCAAAATTTATTATTAAAAATAATTCCACTTATTGCATTTTACTTTGTTTAGTGTGTTCACCAGAAATTACACATGTGGCTCACTTTGTATTTATAGTGGAGAGCATTGGTATAGAATATGGATGACTTTGAAGTAAAATCTAGTCTGTCTCTCTCCCATGTTGGTTATTTCCATCAAGAGTAGGCTGGTTCTCACTGCATGAATCATTTGCATCAACAATTTCTCTTTGGTTTAAATAGAAACACTAAATATGGTTAAATTTTAGGATGAACCAAGAACATCATTGTAACATACATTTTAATTCTGTGCTACTTTCAGTGCCACTAGGGTATTTTTAACCTGTATTTAGTGGTCCCAAACTGTTTTGGTTTTGTGGTTCTCATGTCTATTTCTTTTTTAAAATTATATTTTTTTCTAATTCTTCCTTTTTTTCTCAAGCTATGAATTGCCTTTCCTCCCTCAGCTCTACTATAGCCATGCATTTCCCTAGCAGTTCCTTCTTTCCTGATCTCCTTACCTGTCTCTGGGACTGATTTTCTGTGGACCAGGAAGTCAACTAAAGCCTGCACTATTATCTGGACAATCTGGCCAAAAGACTCTCAGAGAAGAGTAGAAAGAAGTAATAACCTATCCTTTCTATGAATATTCAGCTGCTCAGAGAACTCTTATTCTTTTTGTGTTGCTCTGCTGAACATCCATTTTTGGCATGTTTCTAGATGTTTCATTTGGCTAAATAAGAGAATCTAAGTGTTATCATTTCCATTTTTAATATTTTGGCTCAAAAGTAAGTGCACATTAGTTAATTTTACAATTGCAATGGGGGAAAATCATAGCAACAAAAATCCTGAAATACAGCATATTAAATCAAAAATGAAAATATTCTCTCTGCCAAATCATTTATTTCCGAATGAAAGGCCATTATAGAACATTCAGAAAAAGACCTTCAAGGACTCATCATTATAAGTGACTTCAAGACACCAGCCAGGAGGGTGAACTCTGTTGTTCATGTATTCCCATTTTATAATAAGATGGCTCTTCATCTTACAAAACTAATTATCATTAGATTACAGGGTGTCCTCTGAGGTCCACTTAAAAGGTTTGGCCAAGTGTTCTCATCTTGGTATTTGCAGTCAAGGTGAAGGCACCATTTTAATTTATTGACTACTGTTGTGCTTTAAATAATTTGTTTTGGGTTTTTTGGATCTTGTTTGTTTGTTTTCATTCCAGAATATCTATGAGTCATGACAGTTGAGAAAAAGTTAGAATTTCCTCTTATTTATAAAGTATTGAATTTTAAAGACCTTAGAGTGGATTATAAAGAAACAAAGATAAAATACAATATTATATTTTAGTAAAAGTTATCTAAATCAATTCTTTTTTTTTTTTTTTTTTTTTTTTTTTTTTTTCCCGGCAACGGAAA
>NW_007732678.1:104928-115452 GCF_000696425.1 Galeopterus variegatus
CAAAAAAAAAAAAAAAAAAAAAATTTTTTTTTTTTTAAAAATTTTTTAAAAAAATTTTTTTTTTTTTTTTTTTTTTGTCTTTTTCTGTGTCCGGCAACGGATAGCAACCCTCAGTGTTGCCCCTGTACCGGACCGGGGACCGGCAACGGGATTGCAACCCTCAGTGTTGCTCCCGTGCCTCGCTCAGCCAGTGAGCGGGAACCAGTCTGTATGTGGGATCCGAACCCTCGGGCGGGAGCGCCGCCGCACTTCCCAAGCGGCGCACTTATCCAGTGTGCCACCGGGCTGGCCCCTCTAAATCAATTCTTTAAAATTTTAAGGAAATTCTAAAAATATAGCCAAATTTATTGCTTGAAAAACAAGTGGATTGTTAAAATGCTTAATTTGAACAAAAGAAGAATGGATGTATGGTAGATTCCCAAAGACAGCATTTAAAGACTATCTGCTGGGGTTTGGCCAGTTAGTTCAGTTGGTTAGAGCCTGGTGCTGATAACACTAAGGTCAAGGGTTCCTCCCTGTACCAGCCAGCAGCCAAAAAGAAAAAAAAAAAAAAGACTATCTGCTAAAGCAGCTGGGATATTATTACAAAATTTAATGAATGGCAAGCTCAGGAGCTGCTCTATTTCATGTTGCTTTAGCAAATGTTAGTTTCAGTGCTCTAGTCACTGTGTTAGAATAGATATTTCTGTGTTAGAATAGAAATAAATACCTTCCAAAAGAGCAAAATGGTGCAAGGTGAGAATTTGGTTTCCAACAGAATAAATATCTGAAGGTATGCTTGACACCTGCAATTTTTAATGTAATTCTGGAAACATTGCCTGTAAATAAACATGCCAGCAGAATACTCCCTTGAGTACAAAGCATAAAATAAATTCTTGTATTGATATACGATGCATCACTTGTGCAAAAACCCAGGCATTACATTTTTGTACTATTCACTTTTTGACCTTTGTCAAAAGACAAACTCCATCCTGCCCCAAGCTGTCACCCCAATGTGTACATCATTAAGAGGAGACAAACAAGATTTCTCAGATCTTGAAGCAGTTTGTATAATTTATTATATTTAAAAATAGCTTCTCACTTTCTACCTTATTTACTGGGGATGTTCTCCTAAAATCAACTAAAGAAAAACTCAAGTCCCTTCTCAAAAAGAGAAATGAGAACTGAGATGGCAATCCACAGAATATTGAGAGTTGACACTGTGCCTGGTTCCTTGTGGAATCTAGTCTCATACTCCTCTAATGACAAATTCTAACTTTGCTTGTTGCAAATATATTTTTTGAAATTTAGTGACAACTTAATTGTTACTCCCTTTGTTCCCTTATTCTCAATGTCTTCTGAATATAAATTTGTCTTTTTTTTTTTTTTCCTTTTTGTCTTTTATCGTGTCCGGCAACGGACCGCAACCCTCAGTGTCGCTCCCGTACCGGACCAGGACCGGCAACGGGATCGCAATCCTCGGTGTTGCTCCCGCACCTCGCTCAGCCAGTGAGCAGGAACCGGTCTGTATGTGGGATCTGAACCCTCGGCAGGAGCGCTGCCGCGCTTCCCAAGCGGCGCACTGTAGCAGTGCGCCACCTGGCTGGCCCTAAATTTGTCTTTTTAAAGTTACTAGTCAGCCTGAATTTGGAAGAAATGTTGAATTTATTTTGAAGCTGTATATTTAAAGTGGTTTATAATGTTCTAGGGTTTATGCTTTTCTTTAAGAATGTGAAGAAAGCTATGCAACTCTTTTCTGCCGAAAAAAGCCATGAAGTGCAAAATATCACACACAATTTCAATGGATTTATGTGCTTATTGAAAGGGACTTCCCAAAGGTAATATATCTCAGGTCAAAAACTCATAAGTTGTGAAAAAATGCTCAACATCACTCAACATTCAAGAAATGCAAATCAAAACCACACTGGAATACCATCTCACTCCAGTTAGGATGGCTAATATCCAAAAGACTGAGAATGATAAATGCTGGTGAGGTTGCGGAGCAAAAGGAACTCTCATACACTGTTGGTGGAACTACGAAATGTTACAGCCTTTACGGAAAATGGTATGGAGGTTCTTCAAACGATTGAAGATCAATCTATCATATGACCCAGGTCCTGTATAAAGTATAACCCTGTTAGCAAATTCTTTCCTCATAACCCTGCATAGAATACAGTAGACCCCCCTTATTCATGGAGGACATGTTCCAAGACCCCCAGTGGATGCCTGAAACCACAGATGGTACCAAACTCCATATACACTATGTTTTTTTTTCCTGAACATACATACTTATGATAAAGTTTAATTTATAATTTAGGCACAGTAAGAGATGAAAAATAATAACTAATAATTAAATAGAACAATTATAACAATATACTGTGATAAAAGTTATGCAAATGTGGTTGTACTCTCCTTTCTTCTGGTGATAATGTGAGATGATAAAATTTGGACCACGGTTGACTATAACTAAAACCACACATAAAGGGGAACTACTTTAATAGCTTCCCACCTCACCCTGTCCTCTCCATTTTCTCTATCTTGCTTTATTTTAAAATCATTATCTGAAATACTCTATCTATCTGTCTATCATCTATGTGTTTACTGTCTGAGTCCCCCCCAGAAGATATAAAGGGAAAGAGAGCAGAGATTTGGGGTTGGGTTTGTTTTGTTTACCGCTTTCTTTCCAATGCTTAGGACAGTGTTTAATGCCTGGCGAATTCTCAAGAAATAGTTGTGGGATGATGGAGCGATTTGAGTTTGGTGTGGAGAATGTAGTTCAAAGGAGTGAAAGCACAGGGAATGGGTTAGAAAGCTAATATGGTGATACAGGTGACAGGTAATGCAGCTTAGATTGGTGTGGAAGCAGGGAAGATGGGATAACTGGCCATGTTTAAAATTTATATTTAAAGCAGAGCCAATAGCATTTGTTGGTAGATTAAATTTAGAAGTAGAAAGAAGAAAAGCAATATTAGATGATTCACAGTTTTATGACTACAGTAAGTGTGTGCATGGTGAGGCCACACGTTGCGTTGGATAAAAATAGGAAGAAGTGGTTGTCAAAAGTTTGGGGACTCACATGTCTTCTTTCAGATACTTTAGGTGTTTATTAAACATTAAAGTGGAAACGTCAAGGGTGCAATTTGATATCTAAGTCTGAGTTTAAGGGAGCACTAAGGGCTAAGATATCACTGAGTATAATCCACATATTAAAACAGTGGGACTAGATGTGATTTTCTAAGGAATGGGTAAGTCTGGAGAAAGAGAACAAAGAACAGGCCCTGAGATAGTCCAATATATATTGATAGGGCAGTGGAGGACGAGGCAGCCAAAGAGACAAAGAAAGAAGGACCAGTCATTCACCACGATCAAGTGGGATTCATCCCAGGGAAGCAAGGTTGGTTCAACATACGCAAATCAATAAATGTGATCCACCATATTAATAAAATCAAACATTCACCACGATCAAGTGGGATTCATCCCAGGGAAGCAAGGTTGGTTCAACATACGCAAATCAATAAATGTGATCCACCATATTAATAAAATCAAACACAAGGACCATATGATCATCTCTATTGATGCCGAAAAAGCATTTGATAAGATCCAACACTCATTCATGACAAAGACCCTTTATAAATTAGGTATAGATGGAAAGTATCTCAACATAATCAAAGCCATATATAATAAACCCACCGCCAATATCATCCTGAATGGGGAAAAACTGAAAGCTTTTCCTTTAAGAACAGGAACCAGACAAGGATGCCCACTTTGATTTTATTAATATGGTGGATCACATTTATTGATTTGCGTATGTTGAACCAACCTTGCTTCCCTGGGATGAATCCCACTTGATCGTGGTGAATGACATTCACCACGATCAAGTGGGATTCATCCCAGGGAAGCAAGGTTGGTTCAACATACGCAAATCAATAAATGTGATCCACCATATTAATAAAATCAAACACAAGGACCATATGATCATCTCTATTGATGCCGAAAAAGCATTTGATAAGATCCAACACTCATTCATGACAAAGACCCTTTATAAATTAGGTATAGATGGAAAGTATCTCAACATAATCAAAGCCATATATAATAAACCCACCGCCAATATCATCCTGAATGGGGAAAAACTGAAAGCTTTTCCTTTAAGAACAGGAACCAGACAAGGATGCCCACTTTGATTTTATTAATATGGTGGATCACATTTATTGATTTGCGTATGTTGAACCAACCTTGCTTCCCTGGGATGAATCCCACTTGATCGTGGTGAATGAAGGGGAGAGAGGGAGGAGGGAGGGAGGTGTCGGTGATGGGCCATAATAATCATATACAGTGTATATTGACAAAATAAAAATTTAACAAAAAAAAAAAAAAAAAAAAAGAAGGACCAGTGAAAGGGGAAGTGATTTCACATAAGTCAAGAGAAAAATAAATATCTCAAGAGGAAGATGCAACTATGTCAAAAAAATAGAGGGAATTCATTTCTCCATCTTCACAAAGTTGATGGTAGATCAAAGTTTATCAGTGGATTTGGTAGTGGGAAGATTAGGTAAAAATTATCTGATAACTTACATTTTCTCAAGAAAATACAAAATGAGATTATCAGCTAAGAGTTGAGGGTGAACACGTGCCATTGGGGGAGATTAAGAAGATATTTTTCTCATGGCAGGAAAGAAGAAGAAAAATTACTAATAAAATATGAAATGTGATATCCCTTCTAGTTCTAAAATTCAATACATTTATCTCATTTTCCAAGGAATTCCACAAACACCAAAACATATAAAAGATTAACAAGGGGAGGTAACACTTCGTGGTGACTAGGGAAAGCTTTATGATAGAGTGAGGATTTGTCTATGAATAATATATGACCCTAGATAATTCATTTTATCTCTCTGAGCCTCAGCAAAGTTTTTTATGTATGTAACCAATATTTGTCAAAGACCTTCTGAGTAAATCATTGTCAGTACATAAAATGAAATATTTCTGTACAGGAGAATGAAGAATCAGAATTTGCTTGTTATTTGGAAATCTGGAAAGCAATTTTAACACATACAGTTCAGCAGTTTAAAATTTTTAATGAGTAACAAACAGCAAGAAAAGGCATATCATCACCCTAACAAATTTTATTAAGCATCTACTATGTGCTAAGCTCTTTGTAAATGAAAAGTGATAAGAAATAAAAACACTACAAGCAAAAAGTTGTATATCTAAAGTAATTATGATGGCTGTGACATTGTTTGAAATTGTTTTGTTATAGTAAAAGCAAACATTCCACATATCTTTGAAGATATGACATCTAACATTTTGACTTAAAAATGAAAAGGCCTGTTAACAAATTATTTTGTTTTCATGTCACTAACAAATCTGTCAGTGATTCTTTAATGGACTGACCAGTCGGTTGGCAACATGAAAACAGAGCCTTGCCTAGACCATAAAATAATTTGCCAAACCAATCAACTCAGTAAAAACAAAATGAAACAAACTAGTAAAAATTTCCAAATGGATGGGTGGAATTCCCCACTTTTCAAACTGTTGTTTTGAAACCACAGGCATATATTGTACAATTTTTTAATATTTTGAACTATGTCTTACTTTTATTTAATTAGGGAATGCTTTATAGAAGAAAATGGGTTTCATTTTTCTGATAGAAATGTCTCTGGTGCTCTAAACAGAGAAAGACCTTGCAGAAAATATAAGGATGACTGGAAAGTTGCAATGACAGGAAAAGGAGTTGAAGGAAATAATCATCTTTTTAAAATACAGTTTATCTAGTTGGGGTTCAGTGAGAACAGAGGAAAGAGGCCAAGAGTATAAAAGTAAATTGAATGTGGAGAGAATTCTGTAGATGAGATTCTGGGGCTTAATTGACAGGGATCACAGTAGAGTTCTGAAGGGAGAGAGGTGGCCAGATTTTTCAATCATGATTCAGTCTACTAAAAGCAGTGGATAAAATAAGCCTACTTTATATTAGAAGTTGCTTTATTATCTTTTTTCCTAGTTCATTACCTAAAAAGTCCTACTTCTAAAGTTACAATCTTTGCTGATTCTTTTTATACTGTTGTTGAAAACTTTACCAAAAAAAAAGTTCGGTTAAAATGGATTTATTGTAGTTTAAGATCCAATTATTTAGATGGAAAAATAAAAGTAGAGAGTGGGAAAAAATGTGTAAGAGAAACGGAGCCTGAACTGACAATCAGTAATTCTAGAAAAACTCATGAGGAGAGACCAAATAAGAGAGATTAAAAGAAATTAGATCTCCCTGTGAACAAGTCTTTCTCTTTTAGCTAATAAAAATAGTCTTTAAAATGACCTTATTTAAAACTTGAGCTTCGAGGTCTGAGCAGCTTGTCTTTACATCATCTTAAATTCATTAACTGTATAAAATCTGGGGAAAGGCATGCCAAAGAAATAATTAGCTTACAACCCAGTAAACAGAAGATGGCTGGCCTAATGCAATTTTTGTCACTGAAAACAGATTCTAAACTAAAGTTGTCTGTTGTTTTGTTTAATCCCTAATAAACCAATTTTTATGGAAACAAATATAAAAAGTAGAAATTTGTAATTTATCTTAAATCTACAGAGTTGAAATGTTGATTAAGGGAACTGAATTTGTCTCCCTATAAAACAGTAAGTAGTGATTTTACACTCTCGGGGAATTAATATCTTTGTCTAACCTATTCAGTGAATCTACCCAGGAGGATTGCAAATACAAGCCAATTTCAGTTTATTTTTGCCTCAGACAGGTCTACACTAATTCTTCTGTAGTTACAAAGTACTATTGATTTTATACTAGATACCCGTGTTTGATAATCTTTGAGATTTGTAAGAAATGACCTGGTAACTTTATCATCATATGGAATTATCTTTAAAAACTACACACGTGAAAACAAGCTATGATTCCTTAATCAGAAGGGCCACTTAATTGAATACAAAGTAAAACCCTGGGCTTCCACATCTGCTTAACCTTAATCAACCTCGATATGTCTCAGAGCTACAGTATCATTCAGCACCAACCTCACTGGCAATGTGGCTTGAGGAGGGGGCTCACAGAATGAAATCAACCATCCATTCAAGTCTGGATTCAATGTGACTAACGTTTAACTAACGTGGCTTAAAGGTAGACTTTGTGATTTTAAAAATAAAATAAAAATGATGCTTATTGAGCACTAGTTCAACAGAGCATAATACTTCCCTTGGATGAAAACATATGAGCAGAAAGCTACAATTTATGTTTCCATACTGGGTTCTATTCTTTGTCACTTCCAAAGCTCTTTGCAACCTGCTCTTATATTAGTCTGCTCACTGAAGAGTTTTCATGTTACTTCCTTTTCTCCCAAAACTTATAATGGCTTTTTCTTGCCTTCCATATTAAGATTGAATTTTACTGCTTTATCACTGATTTTGATAATGCAGCTCCAACATCTGTGATCATGAATTCAAACTTCTACTCACTGACCACACCTCTGTCCCATCCACTTGGTTAGTCTCACTACTACTGTTCTATATTATAAAGACACCTAGATTCCTTATTGTTTCCCCATAGATTAATCCTCTTCTGGTCTTCCCTTTCTTAACTTTTATGAATTATCAATTTAAACACTTTCTTGACTCATTTCTTGTTTTACTTATGTTCTTGTTCTAGTTGTCTTTTGTGGGATCCACTGAAAAACTCAAATCTGGATCTATTCATCTCTCTTTGTTCCCCACACTCACATGTGGTGTGGATGTCATGAATTGGGCTTATCCAACCCATTTGCAACTCTCTTTTCTTTTTTCTGCATCTGAAATAGAAACTGAAAAGTTAAACGCTTACTTTCCTATATTCTCTTGTGTCTACGAGTTTCATGCGACACAACCCTGGCCAGTCAGACATAACAGAAAGTTTCTGCAAAAGCTTGTGCTTTTTATACATTTTTTTAAAAAAATTGTCTATTATTCCCTTCCTTCTTTCTCACTTAAATGCATGTATGATGTCTGGAGTTGCCACAGCTGTCCTTTAACCTGAAGCAAATGGCCAGGGGAATCACCAAGAGATCATTCTTAACTTCATTGGGATGTCAAACCTACTCTTGTAGCCACCACAAATAGAAGTCTTAGTATATGAGGAAAAAGAAATTACTATTCTTTAAGCCACAGTAATTTAGGCTTTTGGTACCTGAAGAACAAACCATCTAAATTATATTTCTGAACTGCTAAACTATATTGTTAAAAAAAATCTACTCGGATTAGCACAATAACATTATGCACTGTATCTTCACATGGGTGTTGGATGCCACCTGACAATCCAATTCTTCTTTGCTCTTCTCAGCATACTTTCCAGGTCTCCAGAAGGGCTATTTTAAACCTGCTCCATTCTATTAACGCTATACGTCAATACATTTTTAATAATTTATAGGGAAAATAGAAGCTATTTTTTATCCACTGCAGTCAACTCCTGTTCTTTCCACATTGTCCTTTCTAGTTTTACCAACTATGTTTCTTGGTCCTTACTTGACCTATCAACATAATTTGATGCAGTTATGTCCTCCTTTTTCATACACTCTTCAGTCTTTAATCTCTGAGTTCTTCTCTAGAATATTCTTTACAGTCTCCTCACTCTCTGTTTGTTCCTTTTAATGTTATTTTCCAGGGTTCTGTCATATGCCATTTTATTTTCTCCTCATTCTTCATCCTATCTTTTTTTTTTTTTGCAGCTATGTCTGACTTCTTATTAGAAAGCCCCATTTTGACGTCTCAGAGCAGGGTTCTGTCATATGCCATTTTATTTTCTCCTCATTCTTCATCCTATCTTTTTTTTTTTTGCAGCTATGTCTGACTTCTTATTAGAAAGCCCCATTTTGACGTCTCAGACGCACTTCTGGTGCAACATGTCCAAACTTGAGATCATAGCTTCTTGCCCTCAATCTTCCTACTGTGCTCATTGTCTCAGGACTCATGGGAGAAATTTGGCATCATTTCTTATTCCTTTGGCTCCCTCAAATTTCACATGAACTGCATCATCCAGTCTTGTAAGTTCTTTTTTTTTCTTTTTTTTTACTGACCGGTAACGGGATCGCAACCCTCGGTGTTGCGCCCGCACCATGCTCAGCCAGTGAGCGGGNATTCTTCATCCTATCTTTTTTTTTTTTTGCAGCTATGTCTGACTTCTTATTAGAAAGCCCCATTTTGACGTCTCAGAGGCACTTCTGGTGCAACATGTCCAAACTTGAGATCATAGCTTCTTGCCCTCAATCTTCCTACTGTGCTCATTGTCTCAGGACTCATGGGAGAAATTTGGCATCATTTCTTATTCCTTTGGCTCCCTCAAATTTCACATGAACTGCATCATCCAGTCTTGTAAGTTCTTTTTTTTTCTTTTTTTTTACTGACCGGTAACGGGATCGCAACCCTCGGTGTTGCGCCCGCACCATGCTCAGCCAGTGAGCGGGAACCAGTCTCCACATGGGATCCGAACCCTCGGCTGGAGCGCCACCGCACTCCCAAGCAGCGCACTCTCCAGTGCACCACGGGGCCGGCCCCCAGTCTTGTAAGTTCTATTGACCAACTTTCTCAGGGCCCTAGACTCTTCTCTGAACTCATTGACACCTTTCTAGAATAAACCATCATCATATTTCTCCTAGATTATTTTGGGAACCTCTTAACCGGGCATCCTGTCACTAGTCTGCTCACTTCCAACACATTCTTTGCTATCCATACAAAGTGATCTTCCTAAACACAGCTTAATATTGTTTCACATCTCTACTCTAAGTTTAAATGACTCCTAACTGTTATTTCTTAATAAAGCTGGTAAATTAGAAGTTATCTGTTGTCTGCTAACTTGTCCAGGCTCATCCTTTGCTCTTTTTTCCTACTAACACCTTTGCTACAATTTTCCTCAACTTCGCTTAGGTACTTACCTGTGGCATGCTCTCTTTTCTGTCCAGGACATCAAATATGTAATTCTTTTCTTTTTTTTGGTGGCTGGCTAGTATGGGGATCCAAACCCTTAACCTTGGTATTATCAGCACCGTGCTCTCCCAACTCATGTAATTCATTTTTATCTGGCACTATTCTCTCCCCTTACACCCACAAACTTACTAATGACTATGGGTTCAAAAGGACTCCATCTTATCTGTTGCAGGAATCCCACACCAAAGCCCAAACCTGCTTCAGTTGTCCTCTTTAGTTCCCATATTAACTCTATTTCTTTTTGTTTGGAGGAATAGATTTAGGAGTTTAAGGTCAGACTATCTTGATTTTAGAGTTTTCGGACTTCATAAATAACATTAAATGCAAAATATTTTCAAGATATAGGGAATGTTACATTTAAAATAACATTCATGATTATTTGATATCAAAGAAAGCTATTCTTAAAAAATATACTAACTTTATCCCAAATCTATAATTTTGCAATAATTTTTAAAAACAAACAAAATTTTACTTTGAGTATATTTTATTACTTTAAAATAATTTTTGACAGTTATTTTTAGTTACCAGATAGTAAGATTTATTACCTCATTCAGATATCAAGCATGATGTAAAAGATCCAGCATTAGAATTGAGAGA
>NW_007732678.1:115815-117880 GCF_000696425.1 Galeopterus variegatus
TATTCTTAAAAAATATACTAACTTTATCCCAAATCTATAATTTTGCAATAATTTTTAAAAATAAACAAAATTTTACTTTGAGTATATTTTATTACTTTAAAATAATTATTTTGACAGTTATTTTTAGTTATCAGATAGTAAAATTTATTACCTCATTCAGATATCAAGCATGATGTAAAAGATCCAGCATTAGAATTGAGAGAGTGAGAAAAAACAGAAAATGTCTATACAAAATTAAAGGCAGTGTGCTTGGAATTTACCATTGTCCACGCCTCCTTGCCCAGCACTCCCCACCCCACCAGGTCTAAATCACTGAAATTATGATTCTATATATCAGCAAGCCTGGCCCTTTATCTCTTGAATTTTCATGTTTTTGAGCTTAGGAAGAGAGGAGTTTAGGAAATGAGAGATAAGATACCATTTATCAAAAATATCAATGTCAGTCACTTTCAAAATGAGAAATTTCTAACCAAGCTTGAGTAGAGTAAAATGATATAACATCATTTAAGCCCAGGAGGTTTGAAGCCTGGAGACTACGCTTTAATGTATTCAGCTGCATCCTATTATCTTCTGCTTGAGGCTCAGCCCTACGGACTTCTCCATTATACTCTTCATTAAAATCTATCACTAAGACCTTGAAAAAGAGTAGTCTTGCTATGCTTTTAAATGAATACATTAAATATGTTCAATGACCCAAGGAAAATGTTCAAGAATGTCTGGAATAGAATGAAATGAATCTTTCACTTATATAGCACTAATGATGCTTCAAAGTATTTGTGCCTTTCAGTACACGTTGATTTATTGCATATGGATTTATAATACTAAGTAAGCCAATAAGTACTTATTGTCTAGTGTATGTGCAGCACTGTTTGGCATGGTGAACTATACAAGATAAACCCACAATATAGTGCCTGACTTTGGGGAAAGAGATGAGACTCACATGACATTCCTGGAGAATGAACCCAGACCACATATATTCAAATGCTAAATGGCTCAAGGTTACATATATTTAAAGGGCTTCTCTGAAAGTTGGAAGAAGGAAGAGGTCAATCTGAGTGTAAGCACAGAATAAGAAAATTTTAGGGCTTAGAGATAATCTAATTTGTAAAATAGTCATTTTCTACAACCATATTCTCTGTATGTTTACTTCACTTAATTCTGGCACCAGGTCTATAAATTTGGTGTTACTATTCCCATTTTTGCAGGAAGTTCATGAGGTTGAGAGATTAATTTGTGTATGTGTAACATCTCAAAATTCAGGAAGTCAGACCGTAGTTGCTTAACATATCATCTTTCATTTAGTTAATCATGACAACAATGTTGTAAAATACCAAGCACTGTAATAACAGTTAACTCATACTACGTGCCAGGCTCTGTTCGGAGATCTTTACCTATATTAACTTACTTAATTCTTGTATCAACCCTATGAGGTAGGGACTGTTGCCATCACTATTGTGCAGAAATTGAAGCAGGGAGTACTTAAGTAACTTTACACAAGAACACATAGAACTCAACTGGGGTGGGGGGGTGCTGTCACTTGAGCCCACATAGGGCACCACTGTATACTGCTGCCACTCGGTGAGTAAGAAGGGAGTGAAAGATTTAGACAGTGAAAGACTCAAGAAATTTGATTGTTCCACTAAGCAATGACTCAGAAGTGTTTTCTGGTTGGTGAAGGAACTGAGATGCTGGAGACAAGAGACCACAAATGGAGAATAGGGATAAATAGATGCCCATCTTTGATTAGAAAGCCTCCCCCCCAAATAAACCAAGACTATGCCCTAATTTGCTTCTTATATCAGCCTGACTTGGTCATGAGAGCTGATACCACCAATATCTATTTGGTTTAACTATCAGCACTGAGGATTTATGTCACCTGTGTCTACATAAGTTTACCATGTGTTCTAGGAAATAGTACATAAATATCTTCACTGTTTGCTTCAGAAAATTCTTGGAAGCCAATTTATTTGAACGATATAAATTATAGTTCTATTTACTTGAACTACAGAACTATAAATGACCCCCTTCTCTCAATAGTTTGCTCATCTGAGCTAAAAGCTTACTG
>NW_007732678.1:118194-122785 GCF_000696425.1 Galeopterus variegatus
TATCTATTTGGTTTAACTATCAGCACTGAGGATTTATGTCACCTGTGTCTACATAAGTTTACCATGTGTTCTAGGAAATAGTACATAAATATCTTCACTGTTTGCTTCAGAAAATTCTTGGAAGCCAATTTATTTGAACGATATAAATTATAGTTCTATTTACTTGAACTACAGAACTATAAATGACCCCCTTCTCACAATAGTTTGCTCATCTGAGCTAAAATCTTACTATGAAATAACTGTTTACTTATCAAATGTGCGAGCACATAGGCTTGACAAAGAACAGGGAGGGCACAAAGGGCAAAAGTCATAAATGCACTTATGCAGAACCTAAGTGCTGAAAACAGCACATGCTGGAAACAGCAAATAATTTCTGCTAGATTAGATAAGAACATTAAGGTAATTTCTTATCCATCTTCACTCCTTTTCCTTTGTTTCTACAGATGTTTTCCAGAGAATGCCACACAGCCAATTTCTTTTCATTCCTTTGATAAATGATTGATTACATTGTTTTTTCTCTTGTATTTCTTTGTCTTTACAATAAAAGCCGAAGCAAATACCAACTTGGAGCTGCACCTTGTTTCTTCCTTCTTTTTTTTTTTTTTCCTTTTTGTCTTTTTTTGTGACTGGCAACAGATCACAACCCTCAGTGTCGTGCCCGTACCGGACCGGGACCAGCAACGGGATCGCCAGCCTCGTGTTGCGCCCGCCCCTCGCTCAGCCAGTGAGCGGCCGGTCTGTACGTGGGATCCGAACCCTCGGCGGGAGCGCCGCCGCGCTCCCAAGCGGCGCACTGCAGCACGCGCCACCGGGCCGGCCCTATGTTTCTTCCTTCTTGAGGGAGTTTTCTTGGTGCAGTGCCTTCAGGCTTCTCATTGCTCTTAATATTTGGGCTCTGAGTAATCTTTGTATCTCCATCACACAGTGAGAAGTGACAATCAAGATACACTTCAAGATCTTCACCTTATTATGTTCACCAATTTTAAATAATTATAGGATGAATTTGCCCTATCTCAGTCATATTCTTGTACTGATAGTCCCTTCATAAGCTTCAGTCCCCAAATCCTATAATTGCTTATCTCTGATCTCTCCTTTTGAGACACAAACTAGACTGTATAGGTGATACTCACTGCAGTAGGTTAATAAACACAGCTTTGCTTAACTATGGGTCATTCTGGTGGTCTTTTTGGAGAATGAGCAGTTGACTTTCATAAACAGAAAAACTGTAACCACCTGGCCACCCACATCTGACTCATGGCAGACCACTGTGTGGGTAGGACACATTCAGATTAGGTATACTGAATGAAGAAGGGGCAAGCATAATCAAGGATACCCACCAGATGATATTTCTTTCCAGTGTCAGTTTGTGTGTGAGCACACATGTGCCTGCCTCAACCCAGGGCTGTGAGGAGGAGTGTTTGGAGGAACTGTGGGAAAGAACCTTGCCTGGAATTCTGGTTTACTCTCTCCAAAACTTTGAAACTTAGTGCCACAACGTTTGAAGCAATAGAAACTATGCCTTCCCCAGATCCTCAGCAATCTTAGAAATATTTTATTACAGGTATGCTTCTTTTATAACTAGATGTGGTGAGGGAGATATCCAAGAGAAAATTTTTATCGAAACATGTGGCAGGTTCACAGAAGTCTCCTCCATGAAGGAAAAGGAGATGAGTTGTACTCTCAGTTAGATGTGGCCCAGGGATAAAAGCAAATATTTGTCATAAGTCAAATAATATTCGTCATATTATTATCAACCTGTCCATCATTGGAGACAGGGAATCTTAATGTTATAGATTTCCAGGGCAGCATATAATTTTTCTCAGGGGAGACATGAACAAGGGGGAAAATGTTGTTTAGAATTTATTACTGCTTTCTTTTATATATGGGGTTTTTGACTATCGAGTACAGAAGTATCGTTATATATATTTGGCCTAAGTGGGGATTCTTAAATCGTTCTATATTAGGAAGGGGTGAAAACTTCATGTGCTGAGGAAGAAAAGGGATGTTCTAAGAGCATATGTGTATTAGTCGATTTTCTGTTGCTTATAGCAGAATATCTGAAACTGGGTAATTTATAAGAAAATGAAATTTACTTCTTTTTTTCGGAGGCTGGAAAGTCCAAGGTCCAGGGAACACATCTGGTGAGGACATTCTTCTTGGTGGAAACTGCCTACAGGGTCCCGTGGTGATGTAGGGCATCACATGGCAAGGATGGCATGAGCAAGATGTACTCCTTATAAAGCCACCGGTCCAGACCCATGCTAACCATGAGGGCATGGTCCTCACGATCCAATCACCTCTCAAAGGCTCCACCTTTCAAATATCATATATGGATTTCCCACCTTCTAAATACTGTTAGAGTGGGGATCAAGTCTCCACTACATAAACTTTTGCAGGACACATTTGGCCCATAGCAATATGGATTTGCAAAAAGGAAGGGTGGAGAGAAGTCCTAATTGGAATCTTGACTGAAAGAATTTTTGGAACCACATCAAATAGCAATTAGTAAAGTTGTGAGCTATGAAACAAGGAATGAAAAGCCTTTTTAGCCCAACATTGAACTCATCATTTAAAAAAAAAAAGCAAAATAAAACAAAAAACTACATTGTTGGTCTATGGATGTAAAATTAATGACTTTGGACAATGCCAAGAAGGCCTCAGTCTGTGCAGTGATTTGCTAAGTGCTAAAAGAGCATCAGCCCACAGAGACAATTTCATATTTCTTTGTTCACATTATTCTTTCTATATTACAGTTGGAGAAAGTGAGCTAGTAACTTGTCAAGGGTCACAAAACTTCAAATTGAGCATAAACTTCTTGGTGATACTTTCATAAAAGTGTTATAGTTCCATTCCTCCCTACAAGAATAGTGACTTGTGTAGACTTATTTCTGTTCCAGTTCTGAAAGTTGAAGATTTTTGGGTTGATGATAATGGTGCATTTTCTTTGTAGCAATACCACACACTGATGATTTCTTCCCTGTTTAAAGAAATGCTTTTTAAGTATTTTCAGAAGCAAATTTAAGAACACTGCCCTCACTTAGTTTATTTTCATCTTACTGTCTTCTTGAATTTATTATTTCACAGAATCATTTGGGAAGAATTGCCAATAAATCTTAGATATAGCAATGTTTCAAAGGAGAAATTACATTGGATTTTATGACAACAAAAGCTGAATTTTCATCTATATTTCCTTTCATTATATAACAATTATCTGCCACTGTATTTTGCTAATTATTGACTACTTGAAAGTTCTTAATAATTGACTTGTACGTAAAATTAACAACTTTCAGAATCATCATCAATTGTTATGAATTTTACTCACAATAATATTTATCTACATTTGACTGATAAAATTCCAATATATGAAACACATTCCAAGCTCCATCTATCTAGGATATGTACCTAAATTTGAAAGTGAGTAGTCACATATTAATAAATCTACATGACACACCTTGTTCTTTTTCCTGAAATTAAATCTGATGGCAATCTATAGGATCTTACAACCATTCGTCATGCAGAATAAGGTAAGTAAAAAACAAATAGGCATTCAGCTTATCAGTTCCAAATGCCAAGCCAAAGACATAGGCAAATAACAGCTTTTCAGCAATTAACAAGGCTCAGGCAAATTTTGGTAAGTTACTGCACTTGTTTTCTGTCTTTGCTCTGAAGAGTTCAAAACTCTATTCAGGAAGCAGAAAAATAAAAAAGTCAGGGATTGAAACAAAAAGGCTTTATTTTTTATAAAGCGTTTTATAAAATTAAAATTAAAAAATAATAAACTACACATATTTAAGTATAAAATTTTGATACATTTTGACATATGTATGAACATATGCCCATATAACCATCGCCAAAATCAACAACAAAAAAGTCACACCCCAAAACTTCCTTGTGCCTTTTATAAATTCCTGTTTCCTGCCTCATCCCAATTTACCGCAACCTTCACTGTCCCCCAAATGACTACTGATCTGATTTTGGTCACCATACTTTATCTTGCATTTCCTAGAATTTTATATTAATAGAATTACAAAATACGTACTTTTATGTGGTTTGCATTCTTATAATCATTTTTGAGATTAATTTATATTATATTGATAGCTTATTTTGATTAATTGCTCAGAAATATTCTTTTATGTGGCAATATAACTGTGGGTTTAAACATTCACATTCTGATGAACATTCAGATTTTATCTAGTTTTTGATTATTACAATAAAGCTGCTATGACCATTCCTGTGCAATTCTTTGTAGGAGCATATGTTTCCCTTTCTCTTGAGTGAAATACTTAGGAGGGGAAGAGCGGAATGATTGATCATTTGATAGCTGTATGTATCATTGTCCAACTGTTTCACAAATGCGGTACCATTTTACATTTTCAGGAGCAGTGTATAACAGTATCCATTGCTGTTTCAAGAATTCAGTTCCTTGAAGCTGCAGGACTGAGGTCGTGTTTTCTTCTTAGTTTTCAGTCAGGAACAACTTCCCAGCTCCTAGAAAATGCCACCAGGTCCTTGCCTCATGGCTCCCTCCATAGGCCCTCTCACAGCATGGCAGCCTGCCCCTCAAGGCCAGCAGCACAATTTTTCTCACACT
>NW_007732678.1:123145-124014 GCF_000696425.1 Galeopterus variegatus
AGGCCCTCTCACAGCATGGCAGCCTGCCCCTCAAGGCCAGCAGCACAATTTTTCTCACACTTTGAATCTTTGATTTAAAGCTGGGCACAATTTCTTTTAAGGGCTCACCTGATTAAGTCAGGCCCAACCAGTATATTCTCACTTTTAATTAATTCAAAGTCACCTGGTTTGAGACCCTAACTACATCTGCTATATGCTTTATCATATAATGAACTTAACCAAAGGAGTGATATCACGTAGTCTTTACTGTTCCCCAGAATAGGAAATCATTGGAACTAGAAATTGGTCTTTTGATAAGAATAAAATTGATAAAACATCGGTTCGTAAAACTTATCAGGAAAAACAAAAGATACAAAATTACAAATATCAGGAATGAAGAGATGATATCACTCCTTACATAGTCTACATATAATATTGTATAAGAATAGTGAAGGGATATAATAAAGGTCTGGCTTTTTGATTCAATCTGGCAAAGTCTGACTTTGATTTGTCATATTTAGATCAATTATATTTAAAGTGATTATTAATATGGTTAGGTTTAAATTTATCATTTCGCTATTTGTTCTCTATTTTTCTATTTTTTATTCTTTTTTCCCACTTTTCTTGCTTTCTTTAAATTAAATAATTTGTATGATGTCATTGTAACTCCTTTGGCTATTTTAGGGGTTGTTGGGGATATATAGTACACGTTTATCTGTAACTTATCATAGCCCACCTTCATAAATATTATATCACTTCACATTTATCATAAATGTCTTACACTAGTGCTATCTTATCTCCCAACTTTTGTGCTACTGTTGTCACACAGTTTAACTTTACATAGTTTAGAAAATCTACATTTTTTTTGTTTAGATATCCAATTACCTTTT
>NW_007732678.1:125344-127371 GCF_000696425.1 Galeopterus variegatus
AATCCAAATATAATAACTGTTTTTAATATTATCGTGCTAATTGTAATACCTTTGTCAGTTTTTGGTCATTTTTGATTGATTTTTTCTTTTTCTCATCGTGTTTTACATTTTGTTACCTTTTTTTACATGCCTCATAATTTTTGATTGAATGCCAAACATTGGGATTTTATCTTTTGGGGCACAGGATATTTTAATAATACTATGCATATATTTGTGCTTTACTTGGGAACGCAATTATGTTACTTGAAAACAGTTTGATTCATTCATGTTTTGTATTTAAATTTTCTTTAGGTGGGACCAGAACTGTGCTTAGTTCAGAGGTCTGCAGAGACAAGGCCCATTTATGTGCTATACCTAATACTGCATGAATCTTGAGGGTTTTCAGTTTGGTTAGTGGAAAAGACACTATTTCTGCCCTTTAATTCTTTTTAATGACTCTTTCCTCACCCTGGGGAGGTTTCCTCACATGTACACACACTGATCAATACTATGCTGAATACTTAAGGGAAACCCTCTCCATGTTTCCAGAGTTCTTTCTCAGCTCGGGTCTCTTCTCTCTAGTACTCTGTCTTGGAAAATCTACTTGCCTTGGTTTTCATGAACTCTTAGCTCTATCTCCTCAACTTAGGAAGTCCGCAGCATTTTGCCTTGCACTGCAGCTGGAAACTAAATCACAGCAGTAAACAGAGTTAATTGCAGAAATTGCCTTGTTTGTTTTCTGCCTCTCAGAGATCACTGTCCTTTAATTGATATCCAGTGCCTTGAAAAGCATGTTTTATACATTTTGTGAATTGATTGTTTTAGGCAGAAGGACAAATTTAGTCTTTATTACTCCATCTTGGCCAAAAGTAGAAGTCCCCAGATTTACTGGTATCATTATTTTTAATGACATTAGTATAGCAGTAAAAGCAAGCCGGGCAAAATGGTCCATGACCAGCCCTTTTCCTCAAACAAGAAAGGAGTACTTCATGTCTAATTTAGTTTTTATTTCTACAAACCACATTGCATCTGGAAGGAATAAGTAGCAACATTTTTTTTTAATAAGTCTTATGTTCTAGTGTTATACATGTTCTACATATTCTAACTCCCTGGGAAAACCTCTGAGGATAGAAATAATTGGCAGGATACAATTTTATTGTATGGATGTACCACAGTTTAACTACTCACCTATTGAAGGACATTTTGGTCGCTTCCAAGTTGGTAATTGTGAATAAAGCTGCCATAAACATTTGTGAGCTGAATTTTGTCTGAACATAAGTTTTCTATTAATTTGAGTAAATACCAAGGAGCACGATTGCTGGACCATGTGGTAAGGCTATGTGTAGTTTTATAAGAAACTGCAAAACTGTCTTTTGTAGTGGCTGGACCATTTTGCATTGCCACCAGCAATGAATGAGAGTTCCTGTTTCTCCAGCACTTGGTGTTGTCAGCATTTTGGATTTTAGATATTCTAATAGGAGTGTAGTGAGATCTCATTTTTATTTTAAGGAACCGAGATTTTAATCTAGGCAATCTAGCACTAATGTTTGTTGTTTTTTTTATCACTATACTTTACTGCTTCTCCAAGTTAAGATCAAATTCCTGAGGTGCAAACTAAATCCCATGCTCTCCTATCTAATAAATGTCTTTGCTCCATTCTGCAACATCATTTGATCCCTTTTTATTGGATAATTCACTTCAGCATATTAGTATGCCTTACTCCCTTTTATCTTAAAAAGAATTACTAAATCCTTAGACTCACCATCCTTTTCTTGATTCTCCCCTTCATGGCAAAACTTCTTAAAAGATTTCTTTTTATTTGCTATCTATATCTCTCCACTCTAGTTCTCTCGACATCATGCTTTTTTTCTCATAATTTCTCTAATTGTTAATGTGATCAATAATTTATATTTAACTCTCGGCATCAGTTGTCATACTGGATTTCTGTTATTCTTAGAACATTAAACAAAAGCATCTTACCTCTTATTTTCAGTAAGGGATTCTATGTAAAGGGAGCTTGTTTCCTGCCACCCCACCTCTATTTACTC